>NW_023665567.1:1200000-1500000 GCF_014743375.2 Drosophila subpulchrella
AACCAATTGTAACGTTTAAAAACGTTTACTGTTTTATTTTAAAGTAAAATCGTAAAATCAAATACAAAGGCTTAGAAGGAAGTCAAGACGAAGAAGTCAACCAAAGGGAAGGAACCGCAATGAGACAGATCTTAACTAGGTAATATCGGGGATAATCCTCCCCCCTCTGGCCATGTCTGGCCATAACTTATATGTATATATATATATATACAGCTGCGAAAAAAATAATAGCACCACCTACTCGAGCAATGTTTGGATAGTCACCCTACCTATATTTTTAGCTCTGTCAAAACATGCAATACCTTTTTGGAATCGAGTTTTAACAAAGAAACAGAAAGTGAAAAAAAAATTTTAATTTTTCTTTTGGTTTTTAAATTATTTAAGAATCTTTATTAAAACTCAAAAAACTTAACGAAAAAAATAATAGCACCACTTTTCAAAAATGGGTTTTAAAATTATAGGAACTACCAAAATTCATGAAACAACAATATTGAACTATTAAATCTATGTTTATATTCTTCATTTAATATTTTGTGGTGTATCCTTTATTGGAAATAACAGCTGCGCAGCGTCTTGGCATGGAGTCAACAAGGTCCTGGCATCGCTTTATGGGAATTTGAGCCCAGGACTCCTTAATTACTCCCCAAAGGGATCCGATGGATGTTGGTTTTGATGCCGCGACTGCCTTCTTGACGTCCGACCACAGATTCTCTATTGGATTAAGGTCTGGAGACTGCGGAGGCCACTCCATAACGTTCACAGAGTTGTCCCCAAACCATTTCTTTGCCTTCTTGCTGGTATGTTTGGGGTCATTATCTTGTTGGAAGACCCACACGAGCGGCATTTCATACTCTGCGAAAGGTAGCATAATGGTCTCCATGATATCCACGTATACGTGCTGATCCATGATGGCCTTGATCCAATGTATCGGGCCTACTCCGTAATAGGAAAAGCAGGCCCATACCATCACACTACACCCTCCATGCTTTATGGTCTTTGTGGTGTACTGGGGCTTATACTCTGAGTTTTTTGGACGTCTGACATACGATCTGGATCCTTTTCCACCAAACATAACCACCTTGCTCTGATCTGACCATAAAATATTCCTCCACTGTTCGGGTGACCAATTTGCATGATCCTTTGCAAATTTCATTCGCTTAGATACATTTCTGGGACTTAAAAGTGGTGCCTTTCTCGGGCTGCAGGCTTTTAGGTTATGTTGTCTGAGATATGTACGCACAGTTTGCTCCGTCGCATTTATTTTAAGCTCCTTTTTAAGCTCAGTAGCAGACTTGAAAGGTTCCTTCTTGCTTTGACGAATCAATCGATTGACATGAAGGGGGGTCATAGATCGCTTTCGTCCTCGTGTTTCAGGTTTTTCCTTATAGTTTAAAGCGTTCTTTATCATTTTATTTGAACACCCGACCAATCGACCAACTTCCCTGTACGATTTTCCATCCTTTATCAACTTTTGGATGATATCACGCTTTTCCTCAGTGCAATGCTTTCCACGTCCCATTTCAATGGTATTGTCAAACTTTTTATGTTCAAAATATTGAAATAATAGACAAATCTAATTGACACGTACTTTGTATTAGACTATTCGCCAAATTTGTATGGTATTTGCTAATAAATGTGTTAGTGGTGCTATTTTTTTTTTCGCCATTTTTTGGGCTTTTTTAATAAAGTACTTAAAAATAAATATATAGGCAGGACTTCTAAGTATGGTAACACATTTTTTGGTTAGAAGGAATACTAAAGAGTACAAAAAAATTTTTGTGTTGAAAAAAACAAACACTGAAAACAATTTTAATTTACCCAGAAGAAAATGTATTGAAGTGGTGCTATTATTTTTTTCGCCACTGTATGTATATATATATATATTTGTATATATATATATATCTAACAAAAACACCTCCTAACGAGGTAAAAAGTTGTGGCGAACGCGCCTTTAACAAAAATTTCTGATATCAACAATGGTGACGAAAAATGATATTACATTCGATAAAATAAATAAACTATATTAAATTTATGATTTCGGCCCGCAACAGTAAATATTTATTTACCTACACGTAAATTTTCTGTTGTAGCGTGCCGAATACATAAATTTAATATAGTTTATTTATTTTATCGAATGTTATATCATTTTTCGTCACAATTGTTGATATCAGAAAGTTTTGTTAAAGGCGCGTTCGCCACTACTTCTTACCTCGTTAAGAGGTGTTTTTGTTTGATATCACAAGTTTTTTTTGCACAAGAGTTTAAGTACCCCAATACCATGACTAGGAGTCGTCCCCATGAATATTAAACTTTTTAATAACAAGTTTTATCGCTTCAATTACATATTTTAATTGCACAAGTTTGGAATCTCAAGGGCTGTATAGTTTCAGATTCCAAGAGAAACCTGTCGTTTCTTATATTTGCCGCCAAACTAGCGGGTTTTTCCAAAGTGGTAGAACAAATAGATCAAGTTTCCTATTTCAACTATCTTAATGCAAGTAAAGGACCCTAAAACCATAACAGATTTTCCGTTTGAAAAAATCTAATAAGAATATTTCTCATCAAATTGGTTTTTTTCTTGTTTATTCCAATAAGTATAAAATATTTCGTATACGGAGCTGAAACTTTTTAATAACAAGTTGTATCGCTTCAATTACCTATTTTAATAGCACAAGTTTGGAATCTCAAGGGCTGTATAGTTTCAGATTCCAAGAGAAGTTGTCTTTCTTATATTTCCCGCCGAACTAGCGGGTTTTTCCAAAGTGGTAGAACAAATAGATCAAGTTTCCTATTTCAACTAGCTTAATGCAAGTAAAGGACCCTAAAACAATAACAGATTTTCCGTTTGAAAAAATCTAATAAGAATATTTTTCAGCAAAATGGTTTTTTCTTGTTTATTCCAATAAGTATGAAATATTTCGTATACGGAGCTGAAACGAGTTGCACTTTTTATCGCTTAATATATATTCCAAACGGTAATTTTTAGAGCGAAAAATGTTATAGATCAAAAGTTGAGGAATCTCAAGGGCTATACGATTTAAAATTTAAAAAGAAATCGTTCGACTCAATTTTGAGAAAATAGTCAAAAAGTGGTAAATAACTTTTTGTCATAACTTTAAATCTATTATATTCAGACAACTTTACTATATGAAGGGCATTTAGCAAATTAAATTATCTTTTCAGAGATATATAGCACGTTTCTGTAGCATTAGTTGTTTAGATACTAAAAGCATTTTAAGTCTGGTTTTTTTTTGATTTCCCGCTAAACCAGCGGGTTTTTCCAAAAGTCGTAGAACAAACGTTTTCTTATTCAAGCTACTTTAAACACTCATAGGGTTTTCAAAACCCTAAAACTAAGATGGGATGCATACAAACCCACAAACAAAGGGACAAACATTGTGATTTTGGGAAGAAGAAGAAAATCTTGATTTTTGAATTACTTTTGAACGGGACATCGGGTTTCAACAAATGAGGTGTCATTCGACGCGTATTCTCAGTAAGAATAAAACTAGCTAAACAGCCGGGGGCTTTTATCCCCACCGTATCCAGCAGATCCAATTTTCTAAATTTTTACTTTTACACTTTCACCGCTTTTTCTCCCAAACAAATCTATATTTCGAAAGTCTTGGTATGCAATCTTCTTAGTTCTTGCGATACCTTTCGATGAAAGTATCACTCGTTACGATCGGACCATAATGGCAGATTTTCAATTCTGCGGCTATATATAGTAGTTGTCTTCGCAAGCTCTCTTGCGCGCTTCGCCACTACGTGTACTGCCGTCCACAGTGGTATATTTGTATATATATATATACATACTATTTATAGACTCTATGCAGACGTATCTTAATTGAGAAAAATAAGAGAAAGTAAATTGTTAGAAAATTAAGCATTGTTGGCAGCGGTTTACATGGATCCTCGGGTAAATTGTATGTTGACGAACTATCAGAAATCATTAGCAAAATCTAATTTAAAAAAATAGCTTTTCGTTTATTTGAGTTGAAACAAGTAAGCTGTAATGTCGTAGAATTTTTAAAATTTGGGTCCTGTTTTGTTTATATTGTAATTTTAAGAAACTATGTTAAGAATTAAGATTGTCTTCGTCAAAAACTAATACTTGTACTAAACTAAAATCAAAAAAACATTTCATACTTATTATCGCTTTATTATTTAACAAATGTGCCAGCGCTCGAAACTCCTGTGCGTGAAGAAATGTTTGACTCCTCATTCTCGTCAATTCTTTCAACCGCATCCTCATCTGAAGAGAAGTCGCTCTTCTCGGCATTTTTGGACGATTTTCAGACAGTGTCAGAAAGCAAAAAAGATCCAGTTTCTGCAAAAATTGTCAGAATTTATGCTGACATCGAAAACTTCGACGTTACATTTGCTCGCTTGCCATTAATTTCAAATATATTGAAATTTATTAATGACTTGCAGCTTAAGTTTCCTCATATAAGTGCACTAGCGCAGGTTGTGCTGGCTACACCTGCAACGCAAGTTTCCGTCGAACGGGCATTCTCAGCCCTACATTTTATATTAAGTAAACGAAGAAGTTCGAATAGTGCAGAAAATCTGATCGCCTTACTAGTTATAAAGCTTAACACATAATACATAAAAAATGTTACAAAAATATATACGGGCATTTCCACGGGTCGCGAAAGTACGTTCAAATTCGTTCAATGCAAAAAAATTTAAAAACAACATATATTCTGAAACTTTTTTTTTGCTTTTTGATATCATTTTGTTATATGAAATATGAAATCAAAATGGAACTTGTTAACCAAAATATTTGAAAATATATTTAAAATGTTGTACTAAACAAATTATATTATTTCTTTTTTACAAAAACGAAAGTAAATGTGAAGACCGTTTGCGTTGAGTTTTTCGGTCAATCGGTCTTTTGCTGACTCTCATTGTGCAAGCGTTTCTCGTTTCGCTCTTTAAGCCTAGTACTCAGATTGGCTAAGAGTTTCACTGGTCGAAAAATCTTATTCTTTGTAGTGTGACCGAAGTTTTAAAAGTTCACCCGCCATGCATGTGGCATGGTCTTACTGTCAAGCAGCTGGGCTTGTTGTCAAACGGAAAACAAATCAATTGGAGCAATTTAAAAAAGGAGAGTCTGCTGGTGCATAAAGAAATGAAAATAAAAATAAATGGAATGTTCAACGAATGTTTTTATTTATGTAAATTAGAAGGTAAAGGCTTCCTTCTCGTCCCACGGATGCTCCGCCATCTTTCCCGCGCCATCTGTAGTCCAGCTCCGAGCTGGCCAATAATGGCTGGTGATAGCTCCTCCAGCTGTCCCTTAGCGGGCGACCTTATTTCCTCCTCCCTATAGAAGCCGGCGCATCCTCTATCTCCGCTCCATCACCAGCTGCCAAGTAGATGGTGAAGGAGGAGTCCTTAATGGAGCTCGTCGGAGATCGAGCGATGTCCCATGTTCCTTCCCACTGGGATTCTCTAGTGAATCTCCTCCAGCGCTTCAACTATTCTGCGGATTTGACCCGTTGTGGTACTGCTTCCTGTCGGTCAAGTCCCACAATAATGGGCAACAGCTTGGATTAGGCATCCTTTTTCATCTGCACTGACCTTTAGCCGTTTTGGGTGTTTTTCTTCCATTTTTAATTTTTAAATTCCCCACCGCTTCTGCACGAACACCGCCAAAGATTAAATTTCTTATTCTTTGGGCCGCGGCTAACGGCGTTCATCGAAAATTCACTCTCGAAATCTGGTATTTTTTCTGGTATTTCCTTAGCTCATCTGAGTACCGCGCTGAAAAACAGACCCGACGAAAACCTTTAGCCGCCTGTTTGCCTCTCGCTCACTCCTATGGTTAGCTCGCGGTTTTCGTCGATGTGAGTACTAGGCTTTACGCACTGCTCATTGAAAGAGCGACATACAAGAGCTCAACGAAAAGCGCTGAACCATGGTAGAATTATACGAGGTAGTCCCGTCGGCTCACGAAGCGGTCGTGTTCGGCTTCAGTGCATGTTCGTTGCTTGACGCGAGAGCACGTCTGCGGACCATTTTCTTGGCAATTTTAACCCTTATGCAAAAATGACCGTCTGTCCAGTTTATAGAAAAACTAAAAAAATTGGAGCAACTATTTTTAGTCTTTGTTAATGATGATTTTCAAAAAACCAAAAATGTTAAGCAAATATTATTAAGATCAGCGGAAAATGTAAATATTAATTTAGATATAAAAAAGTTTTATTTTAAGATTAGAATATATTTTAGAATTAAGAACCTCAACAAACGGCTTGCAAGCCAAAAACAAAAACAACGCCTGTTGTCAAATTCTAAATTATTAAAAATTAAACTATAAAAAAAACCTTCAACTCTTTTTATTACAACACGCCACTTAAAGGCCCACGCACCATCTAAGGGTTAATCCACACACTCAATTATCGATTCGCTCGCACTTACTGGGCGAGTCCCTCTCACTCGCACTCATTGTAGAGACGAGATTTTGCCGACGGGACTACCTTCAGTAATTGTATCACGCGCTGTACAGAAAACATAAATGAAGACAGCAAGAGTCTCTTTCTCAGAGTGAGAGCGAGAGACTATGAACTCGCAACGAGAGCGCAAGAAGAACAAGAAAGGAAGTTAACTTCGGCAAGCCGAAGTTTGTATACCCTTGCAGTTATAATTATTTAATTTAAAAATACAAAAAATGATATTCCCAATAATCCCAATAGATAATATATCAAAAAACATCGAAGCTATAATTTGTTTAATATTATTTTCCCTCCAATTTTCCGATCGTTCCCATGGCAGCTATATGAATTCAGAACTAATAAAAAAATTTTATTTCCAAGCGTAGGAGGTTGTATGTTAAACAGCTCCGAAGCTATAATTTGTTTGATATTATTATCCCACCAATTTTACGATCGTTCCTATGGCTGCTATATGATATAGTCGTCCAATTTTAATCAAATTAATTTCGAAATTCAGAACTAATTAAAAAATGTTATTTCCAAGCGTAGGAGGTTATATGTTAAAAAACAGCGAAGCTATAACTTGTTTCATATTATTTTTCCACCAATTTTCCGATCGTTCCTGTGGCAGCTATATGATATGTTGTCCGATTTCGATAAAATTTAATTCGAAATTCAAAACTATTCAAAAAATGTTATTTCCAAGCGTAGGAGGTTATATGTTAAACAGCACCGATAATTTGTTTCATATTATTTTCCCACCAATTTTACGATCGTTCCTATGGCAGCTATATGATATAGTCGTCCAATTTTGATAAAATTTAATTAAAAATTTAAAACTAATTAAAAACTGTTATTTCCAAGCTTAGGAGGTGATATGTTAAAAAAAAAAACAAAAAAAAACAAGAAAGGAAGTTAGCTTCGGCAAGCCGAAGCTTATATACCCTTGCAGCTATAATTATTAAATTTAAAAACACAAAAAATGATATTCCCAATAGTATAAGATAATATGTCAAAAAACACCGAAGCTATAATTTGTTTCATATTATTTTCCTACCAATTTTCCGATCGTTCCTATGGCAGCTATATGATATAGTCGTCCGATTTTGATAAAATTAAATTCTAAACTCAGAACTAATTAAAAAATGTTATTTCCAAGCGTAGGAGGTTATATGTTAAAAAACACCGAAGCTATAATTTGTTTCATATTATTTTCCTACCAATTTTGCGATCGTTCCTATGGCAGCTATATGACATAGTCGTCCGATTTTAATAAAATTTAATTCGAAATTCAGAACTAATTAAAAAATGTTATTTCCAAGCGTTGGAGGTTATATGTTGAAAAACACCAAAACTATAATTTTTTTCATATTATTTTTCCACAAATTTTCCGATCGTTCCTATGGCAGCTATATGATATAGTCGTCCGATTTCGATAAAATTTAATTCAAAATTCAAAATTATTTAAAAATTGTTATTTCCAAGCTTAGGAGTTTATATGCTAAAAAACACCAAAGATATAATTTTTTTTCATTTTTTTGTTTGATTATTCCTATGGGAGCTATAAGAAATAGTTGTCCGATCCGGCTGATTCCGACTTATATACTACCTGCAAAAGATATAAGACTTTTGGGAAAGTTTCAGCCCGATAGCTTTAAAACTGAGAGACTAGTTTGCGTAGAAACGGACGGACAGACGGACAGACGGACAGACGGACATGGCTAGATCGACTCGTCTAGTCATGCTGATCAAGAATATATATACTTTATGGGGTCGGAAACGTCTCCTTCACTGCGTAGCAAACTTCTGACTGAAATCAATATACCCTCTGCAAGGGTATAATAATTATTAAATTTTTTTCCGATTATTCCTATGCTAGCTATAAGATATAGTTGTCCGATCCGGTGGGTTCCGACTTATATCATACCTGCAAAAGATATAAGACTTTTGGGAAAGTTTCAGCCCGATAGCTTTAAAACTGAGAGACTAGTTTGCGTAGAAACGGACGGACAGACGGACAGACGGACATGGGTAGATCGACTCGTCTAGTCATGCTGATCAAGAATATATATACTTTATGGGGTCGGAAACGTCTCCTTCACTGCGTTGCAAACTTCTGACTGAAATCAATTTAACCTCTGCAAGGATATAAAAACGGTCAACAGTTATTTGCGAGCTATGATTTATTGACATGTTAGTAAAATGAAAATTTTTTTGAGTTATTTATGATTGATCAAATGCCAATGTTAAATTCCAGTCATTTGTGGAAGTTATCAATGATTAATCAATTAAAATTAAATTACAGTTATCCAGTAAATAATTTAGTGATAATGTGTTTATTTTGTATGTGATATTAAATTTTACTCTTAGTATCAAACCATCTTATTTTAAATATTTATTTACTAGAATTCGCTCTCCGAACTAATTTTAAGGATACATTAAATTTGCAGTCAATCCAATAACAGCTATAAATCATTATGAAATCTTCAGTCAACTGTTTTGAAAAAGAAATATATTGAATTTTTGAAACTGGCGACAGCATTTTCTTAAGTATAAAGAGAACTGAAATATAGAAATTCATAACATTTTTTATAGGCAAGAAAAACTATACATAGTTTACTGCAGAACTTGTAAAAAATACAATCCGATTTAGTTTCTTGTTGTAAAAGAAATAACTAAGTGACCATAAACACCATGGTTCTCCAAAGGGTCACAACTCAGATCTGGGATATAACTGTTTATGTCACATTCTGATAAGATCACTTGTATTAACTTGATATTAATCTCCCGTTAATGCCCATGAATTTGAATGAATTCATTTCATAACCACGGAATGGCCACGGATTACGCCCCCTTATCCTTGAGCTGTCTGAACGATTTTTGCTACCCCAACAATCCGCAGAATTGTTGAAGTCCTGAACGAGATCCACTAGTGGATACCAGTGGGAAGGAACATGGCGAGTGGGATTTCGCTCCCATCATGAACTTCCTTCCGGACGTGTCCTCGACAATTTCTCCTCATGGGAACCGGGTTTGTTAACTTGTATTTGCGCATTTTGCGACTTGATTACCTAATAGTAATTCACCATCGGATTGGGAAATGGATCGGGCGTTAAATATTTCGCATCTGTTTTTTATTATTGGATGTTTTATATAAATTATTAAAAGTTTTTTATGTAGTGCTATTTTGAACACAGAGATATCCATTAAGTCAGCGATAATTACTGGCTTTTGTTCGTGTTTTAATATTTCAGTTACATCTTCATTAATTAAAATTTTTTTTTTTTAAAAACATCAATTTTTGCAAAGGTGATAGTATCTATTAAATTTATATTAGGTTAAATGTTAACAATCGTAAGCGAAGTTTTCTTAGTGGTAAGTCTTGATCAATAAAAAAATATAAAATCTTTAGAAAGAGATTATATTCAATTTAATTTGGAATTGATAATAGATTGTTTATTATTATTTTCAAGAAATTCATTGATTTTATTTTGTACTTTAATGAAATCGTCATTATCCGGAGTTCTAGCCAACCATTTTCACACGGTGCCTAACTCATTTATTCCCCTTTTTGATCTAGCTGATATTAACGAGGATATAATTAATTCGATTACCTCTATGTCGTATTTAATTTCCCATTGTGACCTTTTTATACCCTTGCAGAGGGTATATTGATTTCAGTCAGAAGTTTGCAACGCAGTGAAGGGGACGTTTCCGACCCCATAAAGAATATATATTCTTGATCAGCATGACTAGACGAGTCGATCTAGCCATGTCCGTCTGTCCGTCTGTCCGTCTGTCCGTCTGTCCGTCTGTCCGTCCGTTTCTACGCAAACTAGTCTCTCAGTTTTAAAGCTATCGAGCTGAAACTTTCCCAAAAGTCTTATATCTTTTGCAGGTAGTATATAAGTCGGAACCAGCCGGATCGGACAACTATATCTTATAGCTCCCATAGGAATAATCGGACAAAAAAATGAAAAAAAATTATATCTTTGGTGTTTTTTAGCATATAAACTCCTAAGCTTTGAAATAACAATTTTTAAATAATTTTGAATTTTGAATTAAATTTTATCGAAATCGGACGACTATATCATATAGCTGCCATAGGAACGATCGGAAAATTTGTGGAAAAATAATATGAAAAAAATTATAGCTTCGGTGTTTTTCAACATATAACCTCCAACGCTTGGAAATAACATTTTTTAATTAGTTCTGAATTTTGAATTAAATTTTAGCAAAATCGGACGACTATGTCATATAGCTTCCATAGGAACGATCGGAAAATTGGTAGGAAAATAATATGAAACAAATTATAGCTTCGGTGTTTTTTAACATATAACCTCCTACGCTTGGAAATAACATTTTTTAATTAGTTCTGAGATTCGAATTTAATTTTATCAAAATCGGATGACTATATCATATAGCTGCCATAGGAACGATCGGAAAATTGGTAGGAAAATAATATGAAACAAATTATAGCTTCGGTGTTTTTTGACATATTATCTTATACTATTGGGAATATCATTTTTTGTGTTTTTAAATTTAATAATTATAGCTGCAAGGGTATATAAGCTTCGGCTTGCCGAAGCTAACTTCCTTTCTTGTTTTTGAATCTCTTTTTATATTTTCTGATTTCATGTTAATTCTTTCTTTATAAAAACTTAAATAAGTTACGTTGAATAAATCGTTGTACGATTTATAGGTAAGAACATCTTTGTTGTTTTTGAACAGAAAAAATGCATGGTTCGAGTATCAATTATTTCTGAACTGGCCAATATTATGAATCATAAAATGGGTATTAAGGAATGCATTTTCTGTAAGTTAAGAATAAATAGTTTATTAATTCTTAATATTATCTTTGTGTATGGTTCTGTTTCTACTGTTAATTATTATTTTTATTAGGCATAACGTCCTTAACTATTTGCTTTTATACCTTGGTTTAAGCTTTCTTCTTTCTCCATATTTCTTTTCATAAACCACTTGTCCTACATAATATTGTTTTTCTTTTCTGTTGTCCTTATGTGTTTTTAGCATTTTCTCTTAAGCTTTTTTTTCAATATTTGAGGAATATATTTCTTGTTTGTTGTGGAAGGAATACTGTGATTATATTCCTGCGCTGCTCTAATTACAATTTCAGAATAATCGGTTAGATTAAATTCTTCTTTTATGCAGCGTGGTAATTCTGTTAGTGTCGAATGTGTCCTTTCAACCTGTCTGTTTAAAGTTAATTCGCACCTTTGTGCAAAAGATTTAAATTGGGCAGATGTAAAGCTCGGTTCATTATCTGTCATAAGTACTATGACTTGGGGAAAATGTTGAAGTAGATCCATTACTTTACTTTCGATATTTAATTAATTTAGAATTTCTTTAACTACTTGGATTTAAGAGCACGCGTCAATACAAGTTATAAAAGTTAAACTTTGCGCATAGTATATCTCAATGTGTAAGTTTTCTCCTTCCTTAGTCGGTATTGGGGCTTTTCCAATTGGAATTTTAATAGCGTGTCTGTTACATTTAGTCTCATTGCAATCTTTTCAATTTTTTATGTATTCTTTTAGTTTTGTATACAGATTGGGCCAATAATATAGTCTACTGATCTGTTTATAATTTTCGTCTAGTCCCCTATGAGCTCAATTGTGTGTTTTCTCTATTATTATAGCTCTATCTTCGGCGTTTTCTACGTCTTGTAGAAATATTCGCGTAAAAAGAAATTTGTTAGTAAAGTTATTTTCTAAAGATACTTGAATATGATATACATTTTCTAAATTACAATGAGTTCCAACCGTTATGTTAGGTGGAAGATTTGTCTATTCAGAAACGTCTATATCGCTGTTTGTAATATTATTTATCTGTATCCGTGATAATGCATCGGGTACAATATTTGTTGTTCCGGGCTTGTATATTATTTTCGGGGTAACACTTTCAATGAAAGAATACCATCTTTTCATTTCTAAGTTTGGATTTTTATCCGTAATTGTGAACGAAAAGGATTGATGGTCCGTTTGTATTTCTATGCCAATTACTCCATATAGATCATTTCGGAGATTTTTTAAAGCCCATACTATGGCTAACAATTCTTTTTTATTTGTGGCATAAAGTTGTTTTGTCTTGTTTAATGTTTTAGAAATAAACGTAATTGGTTTATTATCTTGTGTTAGTACTGCCCCGATAGCTACGTCTGATGTGTCTGTTGTTAAAACGAATTTCTTACTATAATCTGGCTGAACTAATTCAACTTTTGCTATTAGATTATCTTTTAGCTCGTTAAAAGCTTATTGAAGCTGTATTGAAATTTTTGTAGAAAAACTTTTTCATTTTCCCCTCTTAGATATTTTGTTAATGGCTTAGCAATTTTTGCATAGTTACGGACAAATTTTCTGTAATACCCGGTTAAACCTAGAAAACTTCGGAGTTCTCTAATATTGCGTGCAACGGATATTTTGTAATTGTGGACATTTTTTCAGGATCCGTTTTAATTACGTTATGATAAACAATGAATCCTAGAAATGCGGTTTCTAATTTAAAGAATTTAGATTGTTCGAGTGAAATTTTCATATTTGCTCTTTGTAAAATATTAATTATTTTAATAAAATCACCATAATGTTGTTCAATAGTGTTTGAGAAAAAAAATTATATTATCCATATAGACATGGCAAGTTTTTCCTACTTGTTCTGGGTGCGTTAGTTACCCAAAAGGCATTCGAAAAAATTCAAATTTTCCGTTATTTCTTAAAAATGGTGTTTTTTCAATATCCGAATCCTTCCTTAAAATTTGGTGGAATCCAGATTCTAAATCAATTGCTGAGAAGTATTTTGCCTTTCCTAAATTAGTTAATATTACAGACGGCTCTTGCATCGGGTATCTGTCCGGTATAGTGTATTCGTTAGGTTGTTTGTAATCTATCACTAGTCTATGTTTGGGACTGCCATCTTCATTCTGTCCTTTCTTGGGTACCACTAACACTGGTGAATTATAAGGGCTTCTACTTGGTCTTATACTATTTTCCTTAAGCATTCTATTGATTTCAGTATTAACGAAATCTGAAACTGATAAAGCATAAGGATATTGTTTACTATAAATAGACCTGTAATTTTCGGTGTTTATTTCACTTCGAATATCGGTTCGAAATGGAATTTGTAAATTTATTTTTGAATGTTCTTCTTTGATTATGTCAATTATTTTCTTCTCCAGTACTTCTATTCGATTGGTACTTGACATATTAATATTGTTCATTTTGTTTCGCTTGGATTTTTTAGTTCCAATATTTTTTAGTTTTTTGTTGACGGATGAATCGTCGTCGGGGTGTTTAGGATTTTTAGATCTTGAACAGTTTATTATTTATTATTTTTTGACGGAAATTTCATCGTCGGCGTGCTCAGGATTAATTGATCCCAAACAATTTCATTTTTTGTTGACGGAAATTTCATCGTCGGCGAGTTCCGGATTTGTTGATCCCAAACTATTTAATTTTGTATTTACGGATATTTCTGCGTCGGTGTGTTCAGGATTTTTTGATCCCAAACTTGGTAATTTATTATTGACAGATATTTCTACGTCGACGTGTTCGGGACTTATTGATCCCAAACCTTTTTTAATACTTTCCACAATTATAGAATCTGTGTTTTCGTAATTTTACAATCAAAATTTTTTTTTTAAATAAATTTTTTTAATGGAAGTGTGTTATTGACTTTGATTAAACTTGTTTCGTTTTT
Organism: Drosophila subpulchrella; assembly: GCF_014743375.2. NCBI lineage: Eukaryota > Metazoa > Arthropoda > Insecta > Diptera > Drosophilidae > Drosophila > Drosophila subpulchrella. Next base: position 1,214,151 of record NW_023665567.1, read on the forward strand.
TTCCTCACTATCATAATATATTAACTTTTCTGTCTTTTCTTTTTACTCCAACACTCCTTTTTCTATATTTATTATAGCTCCTATTCTTCTTAATAAATTAAATCCAATTAATAGGTCAGATTCCAATCCTTCTATTTCATAGAACAAATGCCTTGTCTCAAATATATTTATATAGTGATAATATTTAATAATTGAATACCCATGAACTGTGGTTACTTCTTTGTAAATTGATAATTCATTTTTATTCTCAAAAAATCCCTACTTAATATAACAAGCAGTGACTCCTTCTGACTGTTTCTTCTGGATCCCTTTTTTGAGCTTATGTTTGCTCCTTGGTTTGGTTTGTACGATAATAGTTTGAACGATTATTGTTTTGATAATTACTATTATTCTTATCTTCCTCGATTAGTATTTATTTGTCTGCCAATTATTACTACACAGAGAAAATTATGACGTTCTCAAATATAGTATTGGTATTCTTAATTTGAGGATGTACTCAATTTTAGTATTTTAAGAAAAATGACTTAGTTTGATCGCAAAATTCTAAGTTTGAGGAAATGTGTTCTTTAATTTCCAACTTGAGAATTAATATTCTCATTATGAGTAACCGATACACTCAAAAATGAGTTGCGAATTCTCATAATGATTTCTAAAGAATTCCATCCTGCGAACGAGAAGAGAGATGAGCGGCCTTTAGTTCGTTGCGTATATGGTTGCCTCTCTCTCACTAATGGGTGTGTAAAGTGGTGCGCGACGCATTTGTATGACTCTCATTTGCCGTGTGATTTAGCAAAGCAAAGACGTGCGCGTAACACAAAGCTAAAAAACTATTTTAGTGAATTGGACATTCGTGCGACTCTTCCGTACCTCGAGGGTAAGTTTTTTAATTTATACTGTATTTATAATATGCTAAAGAATGATACAATTAACAAACACTGCAAAAATATTGCCAAAGCGTGTACATTAATATGTATGTAGGTGTGATTGTAAGTGGCGTGAAGCAGTCTAGTTTTGTTAGTTTCTACGTACATTGTACATACATATATAAATATAACTTTTTAAATGCTTCTTAAATGTACATTTAATAACATTCGAATTTTATTCTTTCATGCTTTTATATGCATATATATTTACAATATTTGCTTACAATAACGTTTTCTTTTCAGCCTCTTTGCTCTTCGCTAGACCAGACAGCTAAGGGAAAAAATATCATAACCTAGAACATGGAACATGTACATATATATATAACTGTATTACAAAATAAAATGAAAAAAAAATATTTAACCCTTTTTTCTGGGAATGGGTGGAGCGGGTTAAAGTGCAAAAGTTCTGCATTTAAGAATTTAGAAGTTTACTATTACTGTGTTTATGCTATGCCTATTTCATGAAATCAATTCATGAAATGAGCAAATTCGTGTGTGCATAAACACCGTTTCATGAATTCGATAACACGAAAGTTGACTATGAATTCAGTCCCAATTTACGAAATGCTGAGGCACAGCCTACTTCACAGCCTACTACTCTATAGAGCTCTATATAAAATTTGACAGCTTTACTTATATCATTTCATGAATTTGTCTGTGTTGTATAAACAGAGGCTATTATAATTTCATGTATTGGAGAATGCATGAAATTCATAGCATAAACATAGTATATCAAGAACTTGTTTCTCATTTTGAGCGCTGGAAATTTCTCAGCATAAGAAAAGGGGATACTCGTTTCTAAAATTCAAGCTAAATTATTTCTTAAAATGAGTGCAGTTTGTACTCATATTGAGGAAAAATGTTCAAGATAGAGCACAAATGTACTCAATTTAAGTAAACATTTTTTGAGAAATTTGTACTGAAAGAGAGTAGTTTGCACTCAATGTGAGAATTTTTGTTCATGCTGAATTTTTGAGTACAAAACAAGGAAGAACGCTATAGTCGACTACCTCGACTATCAGATACCCGGCTAAACGGACCAAAGTAAATGGAGACATGCAAGCAGCAAAGCGAGATTGAATTGCGCCACCTGCCGGCGGTAGACAGATTTAAGCGTTATGGGCGTTAGAGTGGGCGTGGAATTTTTTTTTTGGATCAATCGATAGGTATTGACGAGACCAATACATTTCAGTTAAAATTTTTTATATAGCATGGAAATTGTGGGCGCCACAGGTTTGGGCGGTTTGTGGGCGTTAGAGTGGGCGTGGCATATTCGCGTAACAAACTTGCGCTGCGCTCAAGCCTACGTTATCCAAATCTCAGTTAAAATTTCTATTCTAGCATCAAAACTGTAGGAGCCACAGTTTTGGGCGGTTTGTGGGCGTTATAGTGGGCGTGGCACTCTACTGAAACAAACTTGCGCTGCGCAGGAATCTCAGGAATCTGCATGCCGGATCGGACAACTATATCTTACAGCTCCCATAGGAATTATAGGAAAAAAAATTTAAAAAATGTATATCTTTGGTGTTTTTCAACATATAACCTTCTAAGCTTGGAAATAACATTTTTTAATTAGTTTTGAATTTTGAATTAAATTTTATCGAAATCGGACGACTATATCATATAGCTGCCATAGGATCGATCGGAAAATTGGTGGAAAAATAATATAAATCAAATTATAGCTTCGGTGTTTTTCAACATATAACCTCCAACGCTTGAAAATAACATTTTTTAATTAGTTCTGAATTTCGAATTTAATTTTATTAAAACCGGACGACTATATCATATAGCTGCCATAGGAACGATCGGAAAATTGGTAGGCAAATAATATGAAACAAATTATAGCTTCGGTGTTTTTTAACATATAACCTCATACGCTTGGAAATACAATTTTTTAATTAGTTCTGAGTTTTGAATTTAATTTAATCAAAATCGCACGACTATATCATATAGCTGCCATAGGAACGATCGGAAAATTGGTAGGAAAATAATATGAAACAAATTATAGCTTCGGTGTTTTTTGACATATTATCTTATACTATTGGGAATATCATTTTTTGTGTTTTTAAATTTAATAATTTTAGCTGCAAGGGTATATAAGCTTCGGCTTGCCGAAGCTAACTTCCTTTCTTGTTGTATTTTACTTTGTGCTGTCTTTTCACATTAGCACTTTTGGATTAATCATTGCGTTTATATTCTTTAAAATTGGGAAGTTCTAGGCATCTCCTTTATTATGTCCTCCCTGTACTGCGGCGACTGGCAGATGAGGTTAGATTATTGGTGCGGGGGGTGCTCCGCTGATTGGGCTATAGCCAAAGTATAGCAACTATAATGCGAGTAGAACACGGAGATCCGGTGAGGCATGGAGGCAAATATAGTATTAAGATAATTACCCTTTTGGTGGCTGGCACCTGATTTTTCTTTTGAGGTTACGTTTCCAGTTCGGCTGTGGCATAACCATACGTCTGGCCGGCTTGAGAGGTTTGGGAGAAAAAGAACGTGATTTTCAGAAACTATGTTCATCTAACCTCGATCGGAAAACTTAGAGACATATGTTTATAAATTTGACTTGAAATGGAATATCTACCACGGCAGCATTGGATAAATGGGTTCATGCATTGGCTCACCTAAGTGGTGAGATTGATAGCTATAGGAATGGTCACCTAAAATTAATATTCGGTTACAAGCGCTATTTCAAATCCCCCGACCGAAATAACGGCGACGGGACAAGGGTGATACCAAAGACCATAGAATAACAAGATGCGTAACAGCCATACAACGGAATGTACGGCAAAATTTTTGGTGTGGATTTTCGATGTGGATTTTCGATGTGGATTTTCGATTTTGCTAGTGTGCGTTGTCCGAGTAAAGCTCTTTGGTTGGTTAATCATTTCGTGTGGTCTGCTGCAATAAGGGCTCGATTTCGCATTTGACTAACGTGAGGTGTCAATGGCCTGTAGGCCAGGGGTCTAGTCGCTCAACCGCGGGAATTGCAGGTCGGAATTCAACCCTGACTGGGAACAACTTTTTTTTTTATGCAATCGTTTTTATACCCGTTACTCGTAGAGTAAAAGGGTATACTAGATTCGTCGGAAAGTATGTAACAGGCAGAAGGAAGCGTTTCCGACCCCATAAAGTATGTATATTCTTGATCAGGATCACTAGCCGAGTCGATCTAGCCATGTCCGTCTGTCCGTCTGTCCGTATGAACGCTGAGATCTCGGAAACTATAAGAGCTACAATACTGGGATTAGGCATGCAGATTCCTGAGATTCCTGCGCAGCGCAAGTTTGTTTCAAAAGAGTGCCACGCCCACTCTAACGCCCACAAGCCGCCCAAAACTGTGGCTCCTACAGTTTTGATGCTAGAACAAAAAATTTAACTGAAATGTATTGTTCTCATCAATACGTACCGATTGACCTAAAAAAGTTTGCCACGCCCACTTTAACGCCCACAAACCGCCCACAAACTTCAAAAAATCGTAAATATGAACGCGGATATCTCGGAAAATATCAAAGATAGAGAAACGGGATTTCAGATTTAGATTCCGTAGGCTTGAGCGCAGCGCAAGTTTGTTACGCGAATATGCCACGCCCACTCAAACGCCCACAAACCGCTCAAATCTGTGGCGCCCACAATTTTCATGCTAGATAAAAAATTTTAACTGAAATGTATTGGTCTTGTCAATACCTATCGATTGATCTAAACAAAGTTTGCCACGCCCACTCTAACGCCCACAAACCGCCCAAGCCTGTGGCGCCCACAATTTTCGTGCTAGATAAAAAATTTTAACTGAAATGTATTGGTTTCGTCAATACCTATCGATTGATTTAAAAAAAACTGCCACGCCCACTCCGCCGGTAGGTGGCGCATTTGCTGCTTGCATATCTCCATTTTCCTTTGGTCCCTTTAGCTGAGTAACGGGTATCTGATAGTCGAGGTACTCGACTATAGCGTTCTTCCTTGTTTTTCATTAAATTGTTTTTTTTTTATATCTTTTGATGACGCAGCCCCACGTTGGGCGCCAATTAATTTTATTCGTTGTTGTTGATTTAAAAATATATAATTTTTATTTTTAAATTTTATTTTATTGGTGTTTTTTCTTTTAATAAAAGCTTATGTTGAAACTGTCGCATCTCGTGAAATGAAATTATGCTGACCGATGTAATTTGATTGAAAATCGCAACTCAATATGATCTGAACTTAGGACGAAATACTGTGGGCTTCGAACGAAAGAGTTTGGGTTCGAACGGAAGCTTGTGTTTACTTTACGATTGGTTTATTTATCTTTGTTTAAAAATACCATGAGTGGAACCGTTTTACGGGTTGGATAACTTGCATACAGAGTTTGTTACTATGAAAGTTGGCAGACACAGTTGTGTTTTCGGCAAATGTGTATATGCTTGCATTTTGATAGGGATAACGACGCTCCGGATAAATTGCATGTCCTCGAATATACTATTTAAGATTATTGTTGGGTTTTTCTGTTTTTGTAGGTCAACTATAATGTTGTAGTCGTCTGCAAATGCTGTAAAGTTAAGGTTCTTGTGTTTGCTTATTGTGTCTAATAGGCTGTTATATGCAGTGAGAAAAAGGATCACAGATAGAGGGGATCCCCGCGGTATTCCGTTGTGAAGTGGTTGAATTATTGAATGACTGTGGTTGACCTTAACTCTAATTTTTCGGCTGGTCATAAATTGGGTTACGTATTTGATAAATCTTGGCCCACAGCCCCAATTAATCAATTGGTTTTTAATCGTGTGCAGTCCTACTTTCTCAAATGTTTTTTCAAAGTCAAGAGATATAATTGAGGCATGTCTTTTTTCTGAGAGGGCCTTGTCGATCAGAGAGTCTACATATAGTAGACAGTCTGTCACAGATTTCCCCTTTTTAAACCCAATTTGACGATTGTTCAGAAGTTTGTTGGAAGTAACAAACCACCAGAGCCGCTTAGAGATGATTTTATTAAGAGTTTTTGAGATACATGGGTTAAGGGAAATGGGTCTGTATGATTCATTAAAAAAATGTATATTAATGTGTGTTTGTTAAGCATCAACAAACAACAAAATAATAGCAATAAGACAGAGGGAAAAACGACAAATAGTTTAAATTGTTAAATATTCAATAGAATACGCAAAGAGCGAGAAGCCCTCCCCCCGCGACCACATCATTGTTTTTCAGAAATTTAAATCTTACATTAAGCAAATCGGAATTAGGTAAATGAAATTGGTAAAGAATAGGGGAGTCGAGTACCTCGACTATCAGATACCCGTTACTCAGCTAAAGGGACCAAAGGGAACTCGAGATATGCCAGCAGCAAAGCGAGAATAAAATGCGCCACCTACCGGCGGTGGACAGATTTAAGCGTTATGGGCGTTAGAGTGGGCTTGGCATCCTGATCAAGAATATGTATACTTTATGGGGTCGGAAACGCTTCCTTCTGCCTGTTACATACTTTCCGACGAATCTAGTATACCCTATAACAAACAAAACTGCCCATCTAGAAGAGATGAAAGCGCGAGCGAGAGAGAGAGGCTTTTGCGTTGTTCTGTCTTTTGTACTCTTTTCCGAAATTCCTGAAGGGCATGGTCAAATCCACTAATCACTTTTAACAAATTAATCATGGAAGCATCTCCATATGACTTGGTGGACTTAATTTGTTATACCCTTGCAGAGGGAATAATGATTTCAGTCAGAAGTTTGCAACGCAGTGAAGGGGACGTTTCCGACCCCAAAAAGTATATATATTCTTGATCAGCATCACTAGATGAGTCGAATAAGCCATGTCCGTCTGTCAGTCTGTCCGTCCGTTTCTACGCAAACTAGTCTCTCAATTTTGAAGATATCGGGCTGAAACTTTCCCAAAAGTTTTCTTTCTTTTGCAGGTAGTATATAGGTCGGAACCAGCCGGATCGGACAACTATATCTTAAAGCTCCCATAGGATTAATCGGAATTTTTTTTTTCATTATATCTTTGGTGTCTTAAAATATATAACCTCCTACGATTGGAAATAACATTTTTTAATTAGTTCTGAATTTCGAATTTAATTTTATCAAAATCGGACGACTATATCATATAGCTGCCAAAGGAACGATCGGAAAATTGGTGGAAAAATAATATAACACAAATTATAGCATCGGTGTTTTTTGACATATTATCTTATACTATTGGGAATATAATTTTTTGTATTTTTTGGAATTTCGAATTAAATTTAATAATTATAACTGCAAGGGTATACAAACTTCGGCTTGCCGAAGTTAACTTCCTTTCTTGTTATACCCTTGCAGAGGGTATATTGATTTCAGTCAGAAGTTTGCAACGCAGTGAAGGAGACGTTTCCGACCCCATAAAGTATATATATTCTTGATCAGCATGACTAGACTAGTCGATTTTGCCATGTCCGTCTGTCCGCCTGTCCGTCTGTCCGTCCGTTTCTACGCAAACTAGTCTCTCAGTTTTAAAGCTATCGGGCTGAAACTTTCCCAAAAGTCTTATATCTTTTGCAGGTAGTATATAAGTCGGAACCAGCCGGATCGGACAACTATATCTTATAGCTCCCATAGGAATAATCGGACAAAAAAATGAAAAAAAATTATATCTTTGGTGTTTTTTAGCATATAAACTCCTAAGCTTGGAAATAACAATTTTTAAATAATTTTGAGTTTTGAATTAAATTTTATCGAAATCGGACGACTATATCATATAGCTGCCATAGGAACGATCGGAAAATTTGTGGAAAAATAATATGAAAAAAATTATAGCTTCGGTGTTTTTCAACATATAACCTCCAACGCTTGGAAATAACATTTTTTAATTAGTTCTGAATTTCGAATTAAATTTTATCAAAATCGGACGACTATGTCATATAGCTGCCATAGGAACGATCGCAAAATTGGTAGGAAAATAATATGAAACAAATTATAGCTTCGGTGTTTTTTAACATATAACCTCCTACGCTTGGAAATAACATTTTTTAATTAGTTCTGAGTTTCGAATTTAATTTTATCAAAATCGGACGACTATATCATATAGCTGCCATACGAACGATCGGAAAATTGGTAGGAAAATAATATGAAACAAATTATAGCTTCGGTGTTCTTTGACATATTATCTTATACTATTGGGAATATCATTTTTTGTGTTTTTAAATTTAATAATTATAGCTGCAAGGGTATATAAGCTTCGGCTTGCCGAAGCTAACTTCCTTTCTTGTTTTTATACTCACTTACATGGTCGTCAACCCAACGGCAAAGGATCTTTTTCCGGCGGCGACAGCTGATCGAAAAGAATTATGTTAGATTAATCGGTGCATGTGTTTGTTAATTGACTTTTCTGTTTTCTGTTTTCAATTGTCAAAAAAAAAAAAACGGAATTGTCATAATGAGTGCTATATTATTCCGTTCTGCGAACGAGACAGTAGATGAGCGGACTTTAATTCGTTCCGTCCATCGTTGTCTCTCTCTCTCTTTCACGGTTTCTAAATGCACCGCGCGTTAAGTTTTTCGGTCACTTTCAGTGAGGTTTTTCAAGAATAGGACGTGCGGGATGTCGCTAAATTATCTTTTAGAGGAATTTGACATTCTTTCGGCCCTTCCGTGCTTTGAGGGCCTTTTAATCTAATTTGTTTTTGTAAAGTGCTTCAAGTGAAAAAGATGCTAAAGTACATATGTATGTGCATACGTATATACATAAATGTACATTGTACATAGAAAAATTAGAATGTAAGACAAGTGCTGCTTCATGCAACTAATTTAAAGCGTATGTATGATGTACATGCATGTACATCAACATGTACAAATTTATGTGTGGCTGTAATTTGCGTGAAGCACGTGCTTCAATTACAGTCACACATACAATCGTACTCCTGGTATTATAAAAAAATATAAAAAAAAACTTTTAGCACAAGTCAGGACGAAACACTTTGGCTACAGTAGCTCAAAAACGTTCATTTTCAAATGAAAATCTAGTTCTGAAACAGGAAAGAGCTAATTAATATGAAATTAATTGCTAACAACGATAGTTTTTTTCAGCCTCTTTGTTCTTATTCTTATACTACAAATGAAATTTAACTAAAGTTTTGTTATTAAGCTCTATAATAAATAAATTAAGGAATAAATACTATGTATATATTTATGTATTAGTGCTTTAAAAATAAAATAAAATAAAATTTTTACCCTTTTTTCTGGGAATGGGTGGAATGGGTTACAGTACAAAAGTTCTTCATTTGAGAATTTTGAAGTTCACTATCAAGAACTTGTTTCTCAATTTGAGCGCTTGGAATTTCTCAGTATGAGAAAAGGATACTCGTTTCTAAAATGCAAGCTAAATTTTTTCTTAAAATGAGTGTACTCATATTGAGGAAAAATGTTCAAGAAAGAGCTACATGTAAGCTCAATTTAAGTACAAAATATTTGAGAAATTTGTACTGAAAGTGAGTATTTTGCACTCAAAGTGAGAATTTTTGTTCATGCTGAATTTTTTAGTTGGCAAATTGAGTGCAAGTTACTTAAATAATTCTCTCTGTGTAGGCACTTTTACATAGTTTTTGTTTTGGGCATTGTGTTTGTTTTTTTACTTTGCGCACAGGAATGAAACGCGGCTACAGAAAGCCTTTAAAGTAAGTAAGGCTGCCTAAGCAAAAATTAACCTGTCAAAACACCACAATAAAATATTTGGATATTGAATCTTCTTAGGAGATGAGATTTGCTAATTATTTAGCACTTATTAATAATATTTTATACATTTATATTTTCGTATGCCGCCATGGGCAGGTGCACGTGCTTGGCAACTAAGAGTTAACTTAGGGGTTATGTTTATACCCTTGCAGAGGGTATAATGATTTCAGTCAGAAGTTTGCAACGCAGTGAAGGAGACGTTTCCGACCCCATAAAGTATATATATTCTTGATCAGCATCACTAGACGAGTCGATCTAGCCATGTCCGTCTGTCCGTCTGTCCATCTGTCCGTCTGTCCGTCCGTTTCTACGCAAACTAGTCTCTCAGTTTTAAAGCTATCGGGCTGAAACTTTCCCAAAAGTCTTATATCTTTTGCAGGAGTATATAAGTTGGAACCAGCCGGATCGGACAACTTTATCTTATAGCTTCCATAGGAATAATCGGAAAAAAAAATGTAAAAAAATTATATCTTTGGTGTTTTTTAACATATTACCTCCTTTCCTTGGAAATAACATTTTTAATTAGTTTTGAATTTCGAATTAAATTTTATCAAACTCGGAAGACTATATCATATAGCTGCCATAGGAACGATCGTAAAATTGGTGGGAAAATAATATGAAACAAATTATAGCTTCGGTGTTCCTTAAGGGGGTATTCTAGTCTAGAAATTTGAAAAAATCGAAAATTTTTTTTTTCATAATTCGATAGTTTAGATATTCAAAAATATCTCCCTAAACGGATTTTTCAAAATTCAAATTATTTTTAAAATTATGGCTGATTAAGAGAATGTAAGTTATACGTTACACTGCCTGAAATTTAACGTAAAACTTTAAACGCGTTTTTCTCCAAACTACTTTTTCTGATACGGTAGCCATAATATTTCAAGTTCTAATCAGCCGATTTACTTAAAATTTGGCATGAATATTCTTTTAATATCTCTCTATCGCATGAACCAACAAAAAATAAGAATTTAAAATTTGTAATATTTTTAAAAAATTCGATAAAATTAAAAAAATAGTAAAAAATTCGAACTTTTTTTTAAGTGCCCGCCATTTTATGAAAAAACAAGGAAGAACGCTATAGTCGAGTACCTCGACTATGAGATACCCGTTACTCAGCTAAAGGGACCAAAGGAAAATGGAGATATGCAAGCAGCAAAGCGAGATTGAAATGCGCCACCTACCGGCGGTAGACAGATTTAAGCGTTGTGGGCGTTAGAGTGGGCGTGGCAAAGTTTTTTTTGAATCAATCGATAGATATTGACAAGACCAATACATTTCAGTTAAAATTTTTTATCTAGCATGGAAATTGTGGGCGCCACAGGCTTGGGCGGTTTGTGGGCGTTAGAGTGGGCGTGGCATATTCGCGTGACAAATTTGCGCTGCGCTCAAGCCTACGGAATCTAAATCTGAAATCCCAGTTACTTATCTTTGATATTTGCCGAGATATCCGCGTTCATATTTACGATTTTTTGAAGTTTGTGGGCGGTTTGTGGGCGTAAAAGTGGGCGTGGCAAACTTTTTTTGGGTCAATCGATAGGTATTGATGAGAATAATACATTTCAGTTAAAATTTTTATTCTAGCATGAAAACTGCAGGAGCCACAGTTTTGGGCGGTTTGTGGGCGTTAGAGTGGGCGTGGCACTCTGCTGAAACAAACTTGCGCTGCGTAAGAAGCTCAGGAATCTGCACGCCTAATCTCAATAGCCTAGCTCTTATAGTTTCCAAGATCTCAGCGTTCATCCGGACGGACAGACAGACGGACAGACGGACAGACGGACAGACGGACATGGCTAGATCGACTCGGCTAGTGATCCTGATCAAGAATATATATACTTTATGGGGTCGGAAACGCTTCCTTCTGCCTGTTACATACTTTCCGACGAATCTAGTATACCCTTTTACTCTACGAGTAACGGGTATAAAAATTTTTTTTTAGTTTTGCTGGTTCATGACATAGCGACATTCGTACTGATTAGGAATCTTTTTTTTTTTTTTTTTTTAAGTTGACCACAAGGGTAGAAATCATGGCGACGAGGACACGGCCTTTTTTTTCCCCCCTCTACTTCAAGGACGCATAACTCGATGAAAAAAAATTTTTTTTTTTAAATTTTATTTTATGTACTCTTCTAAGTTAAATAAACAAATGATAAAAAACCCGCCAATAAAAGTATCAATTGTTTAGTTTTAATTAATTGTTAAAAAAGGCTCGAAACTAGAGCCTCTAGACTAGAATACCCCCTTAACATATAACCTCCTACGCTTGGAAATAACATTTTTTAATTAGTTCTGAGTTTCGAATTTAATTTTATCAAAATCGGATGACTATATCATATAGCTGCCATAGGAACGATCGGAAAATTGGTAGGAAAATAATATGAAACAAATTATAACTTCGGTGTTTTGATTTCAGTCAGAAGTTTGCAACGCAGTAATGGAGACGTTTCCGACCCCATAAGGTATATATATTCTTGATCAGCATGACTAGACGAGTCGATCTAGCCATGTCCGGCTGTCCGTCTGTCCGTCCGTTTCTACGCAAATTAGTCTCTCAGTTTTAAAGCTATCGGGCTGAAACTTTCCCAAAAGTCTTATATCTTTTGCAGGTAGTATATAAGTCGGAACCAGCCGGATCGGACAACTATATCTTACAGCTCCCATAGGAATTATAGGAAAAAAAAATTTAAGAAATTTATATCTTTGGTGTTTTTTAACATATAACCTTCTAAGCTTGGAAATAACATTTTTTAATTAATTTTGAATTTTGAATTAAATTTTATCGAAATCGGACGACTATATCATATAGCTGCCATAGGATCGATCGGAAAATTGGTGGAAAAATAATATATCTCAAATTATAGCTTCGGTGTTTTTCAACATATAACCTCCAACGCTTGAAAATAACATTTTTTAATTAGTTCTGAATTTCGAATTTAATTTTATTAAAACCGGACGACTATATCATATAGCTGCCATAGGAACGATCGTAAAATTGGTAGGCAAATAATATGAAACAAATTATAGCTTCGGTGTTTTTTAACATATAACCTCATACGCTTGGAAATACAATTTTTTAATTAGTTCTGAGTTTTGAATTTAATTTAATCAAAATCGCACGACTATATCATATAGCTGCCATAGGAACGATCGGAAAATTGGTAGGAAAATAATATGAAACAAATTATAGCTTCGGTGTTTTTTGACATATTATCTTATACTATTGGGAATATCATTTTTTGTGTTTTTAAATTTAATAATTATAGCTGCAAGGGTATATAAGCTTCGGCTTGCCGAAGCTAACTTCCTTTCTTGTTGTATTTTACTTTGTGCTGTCTTTTCACATTAGCACTTTTGGATTAATCATTGCGTTTATATTCTTTAAAATTGGGAAGTTCTAGGCATCTCCTTTTTTATGTCCTCCCTGTACTGCGGCGACTGGCAGATGAGGTTAGATTATTGGTGCGGGGGTGCTCCGCTGATTGGGCTATAGCCAAAGTATAGCAACGATAATGCGAGTAGAACACGGAGATCCGGTGAGGCATGGAGGCAAATATAGTATTAAGATAATTACCCTTTTGGTGGCTGGCACCTGATTTTTCTTTTGAGGTTACATTTCCAGTTCGGCTGTGGCATAACCATACGTCTGGCCGGCTTGAGAGGTTTGGGAGAAAAAGAACGTGGTTTTCAGAAACTATGTTCATCTAACCTCGATCGGAAAACTTAGAGACATATGTTTATATATTTGACTTGAAATGGAATATCTACCACGGCAGCATTGGATAAATGGGTTCATGCATTGGCTCACCTAAGTGGTGAGATTGATAGCTATAGGAATGGTCACCTAAAATTAATATTCGGTTACAAGCGCTATTTCAAATCCCCCGACCGAAATAACGGCGACGGGACAAGGGTGATACCAAAGACCATAGAATAACAAGATGCGTAACAGCCATACAACGGAATGTACGGCAAAATTTTTGGTGTGGATTTTCGATGTGGATTTTCGATGTGGATTTTCGATTTTGCTAGTGTGCGTTGTCCGTGTAAAGCTCTTTGGTTGGTTAATCATTTCGTGTGGTCTGCTGCAATAAGGGCTCAATTTCGCATTTGACTAACGTGAGGTGTCAATGGCCTGTAGGCCAGGGGTCTAGTCGCTCAACCGCGGGAATTGCAGGTCGGAATTCAACCCTGACTGGGAACAACTTTTTTTTTTATGCAATCGTTTTTATACCCGTTACTCGTAGAGTAAAAGGGTATACTAGATTCGTCGGAAAGTATGTAACAGGCAGAAGGAAGCGTTTCCGACCCCATAAAGTATGTATATTCTTGATCAGGATCACTAGCCGAGTCGATCTAGCCATGTCCGTCTGTCCGTCTGTCCGTCTGTCCGTATGAACGCTGAGATCTCGGAAACTATAAGAGCTACAATACTGGGATTAGGCATGCAGATTCCTGATATTCCTGCGCAGCGCAAGTTTGTTTCAGAAGAGTGCCACGCCCACTCTAACGCCCACAAGCCGCCCAAAACTGTGGCTCCTACAGTTTTGATGCTAGAACAAAAAATTTAACTGAAATGTATTGTTCTCATCAATACCTACCGATTGACCTAAAAAAGTTTGCCACGCCCACTTTAACGCCCACAAACCGCCCACAAACTTCAAAAAATCGTAAATATGAACGCAGATATCTCGGAAAATATCAAAGATAAAAAAACGGGATTTCAGATTTAGATTCCGTAGGCTTGAGCGCAGCGCATCTTTGTTACGCGAATATGCCACGCCCACTCTAACGCCCACAAACCGCCAAAATCTGTGGCACCCACAATTTTCATGCTAGATAAAAAATTTTAATTAAAATGTATTGGTCTCGTCAATACCTATCGATTGATCCAAAAAAAAGTTTGCCACACCCACTCTAACGCCCACAACGCTTAAATTTGTCTACCGCCGGTAGGTGGCGCATTTGCTGTTTGCATATCTCCATTTTCCTTTGGTCCCTTTAGCTGAGTAACGGGTATCTGATAGTCGAGGTACTCGACTATAGCGTTCTTCCTTGTTTTTTTTTTAAATTAATGAAAATCATGAGTGCTATTCACATAAAATGCTAATGTTAAATAAATTGATTAGAGTTTTGCTGTGCAAACATTGTTAGTGGCTAGACTCCCCAGACAAATGTAAAAGTAGCAATAAGCTGAATATACTTCGTCAAAAATAAATAAATATCTGGGGGTCTATGAACAGTAAAGCTTTTATCTATTTATCAAAAATTTTCATTTGCACTCACCATGTTCAACAAAATATAATGAAAAATCGTTTTCTCGAGTACATTACGCTTTTATTCAAAGTGAATTACTTATTGTGTTCATGCTTTTATTGTTTTTAGATATTTTTCTAAAGCCTTTGATATGTAATTTACACAAAAAAAATATATCTATAGGAGCGATTAATTGCTAAAGTCCCATTGGTACATCTAAATATAATTTCGGCTATAAAAACATAATTTAAAATAATAAAAAAACTATCTATTAAAAAAAAATAATCAAAAAAGTACAGCTAAAAAAATATTAAAATACAAAAAAAACTATAAAAAAAATTAAGTTAAATCCAGCCTCTGAGTGGACTCGAACATGGAACTAAAATCCATTACCCACGGGTCACCAACATACGCAGAGCGCCACAGCCCGCTTATAATTCGCATGAGCAATGCGTCGCTTAGATCGATTCCTTTTCGTCAACATAATTCAAGAATCGACAATTGAGACAAAAATTGAATTTTGACTTTTTCACAGCGCGAAGTGTCGCGAGCGAGATAGCAAGAGAGAGGGAGAGAGAAGGAAGCAAAGCAACGGCATTCTAAAAATAGATTCCTATACGTGTAAGGGTTGCTTTGCAAAAATTAGCTCGCCTGTGTACATTTTCTTACTCCTAGTTACGCATCTTGTTATTCTATGGTCTTTGGTGATACCCGCTTGGAACCATGAATAGCTATTGCTTAATATCCTTACCGTGATAGTTGTCTATTAAATTTCCCTGATTATCCTCTATCTCGTAATAAGCTGATCAAAGTTTCCAAGAAAAGTTGGAGCCAACTTAGCATTGCAGCCTTTAGTAAAACAACTTTATTGAAAGTTACGACGAGAAATGTCCTGGCCTATAGCATAAGAAACTTCTCGATTTCCAGATTTTAGGCATTTTCATTACGAGTATGTTGTTTTTACATGCTTTGGAAAGCAGGCAACTCTCATAATGTCTAAGGAGTCTTCATGGCTGAAACGAGTTGACCAATCTTCGAGCAGGCTTAAGCGCCGAAGTAGGTCAAACGTGGCTGCTTGTGTCATCATGTGTTGGCCAAAAACAAGGCGGTATGGCATGTTATTGACAGCGGTGTGGAAACTGGATCTAAGATAACCTCAAATGTTGCTTGAATTTTGATCCCAATAGGCCTGATTTGGATGTATGTACGCTTTGATTGTGGTCAGTATCGAGCGATTTACGCGTTTGGACGCATTACCTTGAAAGTATTTGCATATTAATGGCCCCCGCCCCCTTACTAATTAGCTTATTAATGACCCCCGCCCATCACTAATTAACATACAAGGTGAGTTCCAAAGTAAACAGGTCTTTTTGAATCTAGCACCCTCTAGTGGCGCCATCTATATGTCAACTGGTGCGTTAGAATCTGCTATCGTTTATAGACTTCCAGTAAAAATTTCATGACATTTCATCTATTGGAAGTGAGGCTATTGCGTTTTAAGTGTCAGTATGTTTTTGTCATCGGTGCGAAAATGAGCTTCGAACAAAGAGCCAACATTAAATTTTGTTTTAAAATTAATAAAACTTTTACCGAATCGTTTCAATTGATAAAACAAGTTTATGACGATGATTGCCTATCCCGTAGCAGAGTGCACGAGTGGTTTCAACGTTTTCAAAGTGGTCGTGAGGACATAAATGACGATGAACATGTGGGCCAACCAAAATCCGTGATCACCGAAAATTCCATCGAAACAGTGCGTCAATTCATAAAAAACAAGGAAGAACGCTATAGTCGAGTACCTCGACTATCAGATACCCGTTACTCGGCTAAACGGACCAAAGGAAATGGAGATATGCAAGCAGCAAAGCGAGATTGAAATGCGCCACCTGCCGGCGGTAGACAGACTTAAGCGTTATGGGCGTTAGAGTGGGCGTGGAAATTTTTTTATTGGATCAATCGATAGGTACTGACGAGACCAATACATTTCAGTTAAAAATTTTTATATCGCATGGAAATTGTGGGCGCCACAGGTTTGGGCGGTTTGTGGGCGTTAGAGTGGGCGTGGCATATTCGCGTAACAAACTTGCGCTGCGCTCAAGCCTACGGAATCTAAATCTGATGTCACATTTCTCTATCTTTCATATTTTCCGAGATATCCGCGTTTATATTTACGATTTTTTGAAGTTTGTGGGCGTTACAGTGGGCGTGGCAAACTTTTTTTTTGGTCAATCGATAGGTATTGATGCGAACAACACATTTCAGTTAAAATTTCTATTCTAGCATCAAAACTGTAGGAGCCACAGTTCTGGGCGGTTTGTGGGCGTTACTGAAACAAACTTGCGCTGCGCAGGAATCTTAGGAATCTGCATGCCTAATCCCAGTATTGTAGCTCTTATAGTTTCCGAGATCTCAGCGTTCATACGGACAGACGGGCATGGCTAGATCGACTCGGCTAGGGATCCTGATCAAGAATATATATACTTTATGGGGTCGGAAACTTCTGCCTGTTACATACTTTCCGACGAATCTAGTATACCCTTTTACTCTACGAGTAACGGGTATAATCAGCCGAAATCATCATTGAAATTCATGGAAATAGAATTGAACATCTCCAAAACATCGATTTATCGCATTTTGACCGAGCATTTGGGCTTACAAAAGGTGTGTGCACGGTTTGTTCCGCACAAATTGACTGACGTCCAAAAATTGCTCAGAATTCAACATTCGAAGGACATAATTAAAGAGGCAAAAAAAGACCCGAACTTCCTTTACAAGATTGTGACTGGTGACGAAACGTGCTGTTTTCAATATGATCCCGAAACGAAATGCCAGAGTGCTGAATGGAAGGCGCCGGACGAGCCGAAACCCAAAAAATCGCGCCTGGAGAAGTCAAAAGAGAAGACAATGCTGAATTGTTTTTATGATTCCAAGGGTATTGTCCACAAAGAATTTGTTCCACCCGGCCAAAACGTTAATGCGGTATTCTACCTTGGAGTTTTGAAGCGTTTGGTGAGCCGTATTCGAAGTGTTGGGCCCAAATATCGCTAAGATGGAAGTTTGCGTTTGTTGCACGATAATGCGCCGTCTCATCATCGACGCTTGTGTCCGACTATTGGACCAAAAATCACATTTTAACCATCAACCACTCCCCGTATTCACCTGATATGGCAACGTGCGACTTCTACCTTTTCGGAAAAATGCATTTGCCGATGAAAGGAAAGCGTTATGCAGACGTAGAGGCCATTCAAAAGGCTTGCACCGGCATACTGGAGGCCATACCGGGCAACGAGCTAAAACACTCGTTCGACATGCTTTTGGACCGTGCAAAACGCTGTATTAAAGCAGAAGGAGACTATTTTGAATAAAATAAATTGATTTTGCCCAAAAAACTATTTGTTCTGTAATTTTCTTAAAAGTCCTGTTTACTTTGGAACTCACCTTGTATTAATATCCCCCGCCTCCTCATTAACGTATGCGGGTTCTGGGACAATTAGCATAATCCAATAAATTAACTGATTTAATTGGGCTTTGAAGTCATAAAAATGTCATGATCATGTCTATAAAGAGTATACTTAATTGCCCCCGTCACCCCCACATCCCCATGTGACAATATTGATCATGTATCCTTCCCCTCATTATGTGCAATTAATAGTCACGTGAGAAAGGTGCACGTGAGAAAGGTCGCTCAACCATAGTATCCAAAGGTTGTTATCTTAGAGGAACACATCCGATCATATTGGGGAAAGGTGTGATCACGTACCCTTTTGCCTCATTTTCACAGGTGTTGCTGTGCACGCGAGACCTTCCTCAAAACATCTAAAGATGGTTGCCTTAGAGGGACATGTCCGATCATGTTGGGGAATAACGTTTCCTATGATTGTAAAACTAAGTTAGAAATCAAAAGAACCCCAATAAAATAAATCTCACAAGTTAATGATCCTCAGATGTGGAATATTTTTCAAACACACATTTTTGTTTCCGCCCACAGAACGTTTAACTGGTAAATTGTCTAAGATTCTCTCCTATCCACAAATGGGTAAAAATGAGATCATGTCCACCTCGATTCATGAACATAGTTCTTGTGTTTAAAAGGTATTGAAAATGCTGACCAATTATCTGTCCTTTAAATTGTTCAATAAATTGGTCAATTTCCTCATGAAATTTCATTTGTTTAATTTTGGAGTTACCTTTAAAAAATGTCAAAATAATGTATGCATTGTTAAGAGCACAAACCCCACCATTAAGGTGTGTTTCACAATAGGGAAACCGGTTTCCTTTTAACCTGTTTAATGACGGACAGCCCATTTCCTCGATATTAATAAGCTGACGACTCCCAAAAAACGTCTGTAGAAATCGTTTCTTTTCCACACCTTTACAAATAATTTGTTTTCCGCTTGTAATTGTACTTTCGAGTTTGTGGAAAACTGTTTTCTCCATCGTTCCAAAACATTTTGTGATGTGTATTGGCTAACCAAATTGCAGTCTTTCAAAGTAAAATCATATGGTGGTTCTATTAAAAAACTATTATTCAAGTTTGGATCTTTTTCGAATACAATTTTAATTTCCAATAGAAGAAAATTATTATTATTATCAAAGACACCTTGAACATCGATCGAAACAGTTTCTTTCAACATTTTTCTAGTGTTAAACAACTCGTTGTACTAGTCCGTTTAATGGGTTATATTCAACTAAACGGTCATGTATGAAAAGACAGTAAGCTTGGGTATTTACATGACTTGGTGTCTTCAGTTCTATTGAAATTCTCACTTCAATAGGACCAGCTTTCACTGATTCGTTTTGATATGAAAGATCAACAACAATAATAGGGGCCTTTAATTTAAATTCATTTGGGGTCAAAAATGGTTGTGACTAACGATTATAGTAACTAGATTGAAATCTTGTATACATTTCATATAGGTCAGCATACTGATTCTTACTAAAATCAACATTCAGATTATCATATGGATATGACTCAGAATTCAAGTGACCTATCAAGTTTGATAAGTTATTTGTGATAAGTTCTCCATTTAGTGTAAATCCAATTATGGCAAATCTTGGTTTTTCGCGGTTAGCCGACAATTTCACATTCCAGCTGTGTTGACTTCCATACCCCAATTTGGGGTTAACATATGAATCCCAACTCCGGAATGCGATTGGTAGGTTTACACCACTTTTAATAATATCGTACATCTTAATTTTTGCAAAATCGCTTGGAGTTACATGGGGAATTTTCCAGGTTATATTCGTCATTTCCAACTTAAAAGTTTGTTCATTTCTGGTTTGTTCAAACACATCACCAAGATTCTTAGTTAGCATCAACACTAGTTCGTGTTTACAATTTAACAAAACTTTTTTATAATCCTCAGCAAATCCCAACAAATTTTTTAATGGTACAGAAAAGTTAAAGTGGGGTCCCGTAGAAATTTCGTCTCCACTGCTCCATCCGGAATTTAATAGATTTTGACTTTGAAGATTATCCAGAGATATATAATTTTTTAGGGTTGTAGTCATACCGACAAATCGTGTTTTATCAATCTCACATCCATTTATTTCGTACTTAATTTCATCCAAAAAGTAAGCCATACAATTATTTTTAAAAAAAGTGGTAACATTATCAGTTGTGGGTCCATTCGGTGAATCTTTTCTAATAATTCCTTGAAAATTAAGGTAACTTTCGTGAGGAAGCACGTA
This sequence comes from Drosophila subpulchrella, assembly GCF_014743375.2. Lineage (NCBI taxonomy): Eukaryota > Metazoa > Arthropoda > Insecta > Diptera > Drosophilidae > Drosophila > Drosophila subpulchrella. The sequence continues at coordinate 1,234,694 of NW_023665567.1, forward strand.
CAAGTCTTGATTTTGAATAGTAATTCGAATTTCATCGTTTGGTTTAAATGTTTGATTATACGATGAATAAGTATGAAACTCTTTCTTCGAAATACTCTCATCTGAGTAAACCTTTTCTCGAACATTTAAAATTTCGTTCATTGTTCTCCTTTCCACCTTTTATATTATACTCGAAGCTTCAAGCCTAACGACCTTAAAAATATTTTATTTTTCAAAGTAAGTGAGCTTCTTTTTACTGTTGATCCTCTTTCTATAGCTTTACAATTAGTAATGCTTGGCTGAGGACTTAAGCTACGTCTTTTATTATAAATAATCATTCTATTAACCGAATGTGCATGCGAATCGAAACGTTTTCACCACGTAAATTCACCAAATCACCGTTTTGATCAACTATGCGTATAGATAGTGTGCTTATTTCGTCACAGTTGATTGGTAAATAAATTAGGTTATGTGGTGTCACTGTCATTTTATACCCAGGCGGAACATTAATTCCAAACTCATGTAATGTATGATTCGGTGTATTATCTACATATAAACCGCTGATTATATTACATTCCAAACGAATTGTATTAATTTTTAATATGTTCACGGTCTGATCTGATCGATAGGTTTTTGTAGGATGTGGTTCTAGTACTTTTTGATGGAAACCAAACAGTTGTCCAACCGATCTTTACTTGTTAAAGTAAACTGACTCTCGCATGGTAGTTATTTCAACTTGAAGTGTATTATTATTACTTTGAATTTTAAATGTATTTTCAAGGTTATAGTCTTTTAGTTTATTGTAAATGAAATCGGTGATATCATTCAATTCATATGATCCAGTTGGAATTGTAATAACCTTGTCACCGATGTGGAAGAGGTTATTTTTTTCATCAATATTTGGAATCGAATTATACATATTAAAATCGATAAGAGCACACTCATATCGACCATTCAATTCGATAGGTGGAAAAAAGTTTGTATTTATAATGGAACTATTTCCATTCAAGGATAATGCAAGTGATCTAGACATATTGAAATCTCTTGACATACTGTGGCATTGTAAGTATCGAACCAAGCTTTATATTGAAATTACTCCTTAAATCATAATAAATTGATCAAATCCTTTTCTGTATCTTCCGTTATCCATTTCGTTATCCTTGCTAATTAATAGGAATTTTCACAAATGTTTCATAATTCATATCAGTGTTAATATGGTCCCGATATATATGCCGCATATTTAAATCATCTTGTTTAAACATTATAATAAAGTTGGCATTGTCACGAATCAGATGTTTAGGTATATGACTATGCGTTTGACATAAATAAAAAGAGTCGATATTTTTATGTCGACCCATACAAAAATAAGATCTTATGTTATCTTGTTTTTCACAAGCTACGTCATCGAATATCATAATGGAATTATTTTTAGCTTCACTGGGGTCTAGTACACCCTCATTATGGGAGAATGTATGATATCCCATTCCTTTAATCGGTTTGATTAATTTCTCCAAGTACTCATATTTAGGTTGATATAAACTTTTTGAAAATATATAAACATTTTCGAATTTTAATCCATTAGGACTCTCTATTAGACTTAACATAATATTAGTTTTACCACAATTCGAAGGCCCAACAATTAGAGCCCTTATTGTGTTCGGTAAGAGAGCACTATGTCGTGGCGGTAGATTTTTCTCGTTTTCATCGTTAATATTTCTAACTAAAATTTTTTGTTTTTGACTTATTAAACGCATCTCTTAATCTAATGTACCTCATTCAATGAGAAATCTTTGATGATTAAACGTCAATAAAATGGGGAAAAGTTTTTATAATCGCATCAGTCGTATTTTTAATTGTAAACACGGTGGTGGTCTTGTCGATAAGCTAATTAATGCATTACCGTTTGAAGCCCATATTCCGGGATATAATTTTTGTGGACCGGGTACAAAGTTACAGAAACGGTTGGAACGCGGTGATCAAGGAATAAACCCATTGGATGAAGCTTGCAAAGAGCACGATATTGCATATTCTCAAAACAATGCATTGAGTGAACGACATAGGGCAGACTCCATATTAATTGACAAAGCCTGGTCGCGTGTCAAGGCAGCAGATAGCAGTCTTGGTGAAAAAGCAGCAGCATACTTTGTTACAAATATAATGAAAGCCAAGTAAAAATTTGATATGGGATTGAATAAAACTGAAAAGAAAGGGAGGAAAAAGATAATGAAGAATAAAATGAAGAAGACAAACCTTTCGACTATTATTAATGTTGCTACTAAGACATTAAAAAAACAAAAACCATTAGACATTATGAGTGCAATTAAAGTTGCACGTAAATCAATTCATCAATCAATAAGTTCTAAGAAAAATGTTAAAGTACCTCGAGTAATTGATGTACCCAAAATTGGAGGTTTTCTACCAATCGTGTCGATCTTGACAGCCCTCAGCGCTCTCGGTAGTTTAGCAAGTGGTAGTGCAGCAATTGCAAAAACAATTAACAATGCGAGAATGGCTAAAGAAGATATGGAGGAGAAGAAACGTCACAACAGAAAAATTGAAAGTGTTGCTGTAGGAGAAGGATTATATATCAAGTCCTATAGAAAGGGTTATGGTTTCTTTCTTAAGCCCTATAGTAAGGGGAAAGGAATTAAGAAGCGAAAAAACTAATTTCTCTGCTACCCAATAGACTTATTCATCGTATAATCAAACATATGAAATTCGAATTACTATCCAAAATCAAGACTTGTACGTGCTTCCTCACGAAAGTTACCTTAATTTTCAAGGAATTATTAGAAAAGTTTCACCGAATGGACCTACAACTGATAATGTTACCACTTTTTTTTTAAATAATTGTATGGCTAACTTTTTGGATGAAATTAAGTACGAAATAAATGAATGTGAGATTGATAAAACACGATTTGTCGGTATGACTACAACCCTAAAAAATTATATATCTCTTGATAATCTTCAAAGTCAAAATCTATTAAATTCTGGATGGAGCAGTGGATACGAAATTTCTACGGGACCCCACTTTATCTTTTCTGTACCTTTAAAAAATTTGTTGGGATTTGCTGCGGATTATAAAAAGTTTTGTTAAATTGTAAGCACGAACTAGTGTTGATGCTAACTAAGAATCTTGGTGATGTGTTTGAACAAACCAGAAATGAACAATCTTTTCAGCTGGAAATGACGAATATAACCTGGAAAATTCCCCATGTAACTCCGATCGATTTTGCAAAAATTGAGATGTACGATATTATTAAAAGTGGTGTAAACCTACCAATCGCATTCCGGAGTTGGGATTCATATGTTAACCCCAAATTGGGGTATGGCAGTCAACACAGCTGAAATGTGAAATTGTCGGCATACCGCGAAAAACCTAGATTTGCCTTAATTGGATTTACACTAAATGGAGAACTTATCACAAATAACTTATCAAACTTGATAGGTCACTTGAATTCTGAGTCATATCCATATGATAATCTGAATGTTGATTTTAGTAAGAATCAGTATGCTGACCTATATGAAATGTATACAAGATTTCAATCTAGTTACTATAATCGTTAGTCACAACCATTTTTGACCCCAAATGAATTTAAATTAAAGGCCCCTATTATTGTGGTTGATCTTTCATATCAAAACGAATCAGTGAAAACTGGTCCTATTGAAGTGAGAATTTCAATAGAACTGAAGACACCAGTTCATGTAAATACCCAAGCATACTGTCTTTTCATACATGACCGTTTAGTTGAATATAACCCATTAAACGGACTAGTACAACGAGTTGTTTAACACTAGAAAAATGTTGAAAGAAACTGTTTCGATCGATGTTCAAGGTGTCTTTAATAATAATAATAATTTTATTCTAAAGGAAATTAAAATTGTATTCGAAAAAGATCCAAACTTGAATTATAGTTTTTTAATAGAACCACCATATGATTTTACTTTGAAAGACTGCAATTTGGTAAGCCAATAAACATCACAAAATGTTTTGGAACGATGGAGAAAACAGTTTTCCACAAACTCGAAAGTACAATTACAAGCGGAAAACCAATTACACCAGTTTACAAAAAAAAATTGATGAAATACGCACTTCAGGAAACCTTTGTTTTCCGGTAAGATACATCTCCCTGATTAAGAAAAGGGCATTTAAAATTTTTTCTATGGTACCAATTTTTTTTAAAGTGTAAAAAACGTTTTTCGCACTTTTTTATTTTCTAGCTCGAGTTGTGATAAACCGAATTCGGTCATTAAAGACTCATTTTACAGGTAATAGAATGCCCTTTAACTTTCTTATACACATCATTGAGTTCCATTCATTAGTTTAAAAGCTACACTTCGTCAAAGTTGAAAAAGTTGGAAAAAATGCAAAAACGCTGGCATAAATTGCTTCTTTAAAAATACACGCCTAAAAACCGAAATTAGTTTTATGTTGTTTTCTTAAAGGCTGAACTTTAACGGAGAATATAAGCCATTGATCACGACAATCCGTTGGTAAATCGATTTTTTACAGATTTTTAAACGTATATACTCAAGTTCAGTGTTCGGGAGCAGCGGCCGTTAAACATTATTTTAAATTTTCAGTGTTGGGGAACGTAAGATTTTGGTGCAAGTAGTTATGCATAACGTCAGTTTCTTTGCTATTAGTGCTGGGCAAGCTAAAAAGTATGCGATTGCAGTTACAAGGATATCATTTTCATATATTTTTAGCAAGGAAACTGACGTTATGCACTAGAACTTGCACCAAATTCTTACGTTCCCCAACACTGAAAATTTAAAATAATGTTTAACGGCCGCTGCTCCCGAACACTGAACTTGAGTATATACGTTTAAAAATCTGTAAAAAATCGATTTACCAACGGATTGTCTTGATCAATGGCTTATATTCTCCGTTAAAGTTCAGCCTTTAAGAAAACAACATAAAACTAATTTCGGTTTTTAGGCGTGTATTTTTAAAGAAGCAATTTATGCCAGCGTTCTTGCATTTTTTCCAACTTTTTCAACTTTGACGAAGTGTAGCTTCTAAACTAATGAATGGAACTCAATGATGTGTATAAGAAAGTTAAAGGGCATTCCATTACCTGTAAAATGAGTCTTTAATGACCGAATTCGGTTTATCACAACTCGAGCTAGAAAATAAAAAAGTGCGAAAAACGTTTTTTACACTTTAAAAAAAATTGGTACCATAGAAAAAATTTTAAATGCCCTTTTCTTAATCAGGGAGATGTATCTTACCGGAAAACAAAGGTTTCCTGAAGTGCGTATTTCATCAATTTTTTTTTGTAAACTGGTGTTATTTGTAAAGGTGTGGAAAAGAAACGATTTCTACAGACGTTTTTTGGGAGTCGTCAGCTCATTAATATAGAGGAAATGGGCTGTCCGTCATTAAACAGATTCAAAGGAAACCGGTTTCCCTATTGTGAAACACACCTTAATGGCGGAGTTTGTGCTCTTAACAATGCATACATTATTTTGACATTTTTTAAAGGTAACTCCAAAATTAACTAAATGAAATTTCATGAGGAAATTGACCAATTTATTGAACAATTTTAAGGACAGATAATTGGTCAGCATTTTCAATACCTTCTAAACACAAAAACTATGTTCATGAATCGAGGTGGACATGATCTCAAAACTACGATTTATGGTGAACACTTTACATTTTGTAATCCAGAAATGACGTCGGAAACGTGCGCCTGCTTCTTCTATGCAAGTCGCCGGAATCAAAGCAGAAAATTAATTTCTATATATAATAAAACATGTTCGCAATACCAAAATAAATGAATAAATGTATTATTATGCTACAAAATAAACTTCTGACTTCTGAGAATGGAAATTTTCTTGACTAAGATATGTCGGCTACTTGCGAGTTGTTGCGCGGTCGTAATTTAAACCCCTATTATGGGACGTATTAGAGCTAGCAGTCAGCCGTGAGGTCGTTGGCGTGATAATTTAGCAGTTAAACGTTCTGGGGGCGGAAACAAAAATGTGTGTTTGAAAAATATTCCACATCTGAGGATCATTAACTTGTCTCTTATTAAATATGACCCAATAAACGGACAAGAAAAATGTTGAAAGGTACTGTTTTGACTGATGTTAAAGGTTTTTTGATAATAATAATAATTTTATTCTAAAGGAAATTGGAATTGTATTCGAAAAAGATCCAAACTTGAAGAATAGTTTTTTAATACTTTTCTTACTTTACTTAATACAAAATCTCAAAAGACTGCAATTTGGTTAACCAATACACATCACAAAATTTGTTTATTTTTTTTGAAAGTATCTAAGGACATTTACAAGCGGAAAATAAATTATTTGTAATGGTGTGGAAAAGAAACGTTTTCTGCAGACGTTTTTTGGGAGTCGTCAACTCATTAATATCGAGGAAATGGGCTGTCCGTCATTAAACAGGTTTTAAGGAAACAGGTTTCCCTATTGTGAAACACACCTTAGGAACGGGGTTTGTGCTCTTAACAATGATTCCATTATTTTGACATTTTTTGAAAGTAGCTTCAAAACAATAAAATTATTTTTATACATTATTTTAAAGTTGAGACTAGATGTGTAAAGATCTACAAGAAAACAAAATTAATAAAATTTCATGAGGAAATTGCCCAATTTATTGAACAATTTAAAGGACAGATAATTGGTCAGCATTTTCAATACCTTTTAAACACAAGAACTATGTTCATGAATCGAGGTGGACATGATCTCATTTTTTCCCATTTGTGGATAGGAGAGAATCTTAGACAATTTACCAGTTAAACGTTCTGTGGGCGGAAACAAAAATGTGTGTTTGAAAAATATTCCACATCTGAGGATCATTAACTTGTGAGATTTATTTTATTGGGGTTCTTTTGATTTCTAACTTAGTTTTACAATCATAGGAAACGTTATTCCCCAACATGATCGGTCATGTCCCTCTAAGGCAACCATCTTTAGATGTTTTGAGGAAGGTCTCGCGTGCACAGCAACACCTGTGAAAATGAGGCAAAAGGGTACGTGATCACACCTTTCCCCAATATGATCGGATATGTTCCTCTAAAATAACAGCCTTTGGATACTATGGTTGTGCGACCTTTCTCACGTGCACCTTTCTCACGTGACTATTAATTGCACATAATGAGGGGAAGGATACATGATCAATATTGTCACATGGGGATGTGGGGGCGATACTCTTTATAGACATGATCATGACATTTTTATGACTTCAAAGCCCATTAAAATCAGTTAATTTATTGGATTGTGCTAATTGTCCCAGAACCCGCTTACGTTAAGGAGGAGGCGGGGGCCATAATTAATTATGTGAGGGGCGGGGGTCATTAATATGCTAATTAGTAAGGGGGCGGGGGCCATTAATATGCAAATTGCCCCAGAATCCGCGTTTCCCTACTACTCTTGAGGAGCGCGTACGGCTGTGTAGGCGTGGTTCATGCCATACTTCGCCATTAAATTTTAAATGCGTGGGACTTAAATTGCACGCCATTATCAGACACAACGGTTTCGGGAACTCCATAACATTTAAAAAGGTACTCTTCTACAAACGGAGAAATGCATCCATTGTAAATTTCTTCACTGTTTTTAGGAAGGGAAATTTCGTGAAATAGTCAACAACTATGAAAATTCCTATATGCCCTGCTTAAGATCGCGGATATGGGCCTAGATAGTCTATGTAAATCTTTTGTAAAAAATGAAGACTTTCGGTAGACTTCAGCAAGGGAGACTTCAAAGCCTTATTTGGGCTCTTGGTGACTTTAAGAATCTCACACTTGTTGAAATAAATTCGCATATCAGTTGATAGATTGGGCGAAAAATAATGTTGATGAGTCTTTCGAGCTTCTTATTAACTCCACCGTGTGATGAAAGCGGGTCGTCGTGAGCCAACTCTAAAGCCACTGGATCTAACTCCATAGGTAGCCACAGTTTCCACACTAGATCATGGGCTATTCTATCTTCCGGTGCTTGTTCGGTACGGCGGTAAATAAGCCCAAACTTTACATTGACGATTCGGGCTTGGCCTTTTTCAATTTTGTCTCGCAACTCAATGTAGGGCGGAGGAGATTTTAGGTCGACAAACTTGTCAATCTCTACAGTCTTCATGTTTATGTGCCTTTTATGTTTTTAGTGCCTTTTCAATGTTGAATGGTGAACTTATAGTCTTGTTATTTTAATGCCCATCGAGCTAGTTTGCTACTTAAGTCAGTTTGGCTCATCAACTATTTTCAGGAAGCATGGTCAGTTATTACAGTGAATGGATGCCCCTCCATGTATGCTCGAAATTTCTTAATGCTAAGTATGGCTGCCAACCAATCTTTCTATGTCACAGAGTAGTTACGATGACATTTATTGAGCTTACGAGACATGAACGAGATGGGGACCTCATCACCTTCACTGTTTTTATGCATCAGAACTCAGCTTACACCTGTATGGCTGGCATCGCAGTGTACATAGAAAGGACTTTCAAAAATTGAGGTATGCAAAACGGGTGCCTTACACATCTCACTCTTAAGTGCTTGAAACGCTTGATCTGCTGCTTTGGACCACTCAAATCGTTTCGTGTGTTGTAACGCATCAGTCAAGGGAGCAGCCAGTGAGGCAAAATTGCAGATACATTTCTGATACCACCCAGTCATTCACATCTTTTAGTTTTGTGGGAGGTTTAATATTTATTTGTTCTATAAGTTTTATTTGGTATCAGCGAGGCTTGCACTTAACGTACTCGTGTCAAGTCAACGAGGAGAGAGAGATGACCGTTCACGAACTCAAGGAAGAAGCTTTTCCCAAGAGCCCCGTGCCCTTCACCGCAACGCTTGGATAGTCTCAACTTTTTGACATTCACCCATAGACGCTGGCACGGGGTTGGGACTTATTAGGTGGTCCCCACATTACTCCCCCCAGTAATCAGCACGACTGATTGCTGGACCGGGGAGATATTCATAGGCTTTGGAACCGATCCGGCAGGTGCACACGTCGACCACTTCGTGTTCTAATCGACATTTGTTTCGGGACGCTGGCTTTCGTTGGCTTCGTCGTTTCGTCGCTCTTGATTGCCGCAGGTGCAGCTGGCGTTGTCGGTTGATTTGATGCATGCCCCTCGTCGGCCTGGTCGATGGGCAGGACTGCTGGCTTGAGTCGATCGATGCTGACTCATAATCGTTTATTTTTCACATCTACGTCGAAGAATTTGTCCTCTCGATTCAGGACGAGATATGGACCGTCGTACGGCGATTTCAACGGAGCGCGTACCGTGTAGTCTCTGATGAAGACTTGTGAGTACGGATGCAGGTGTTTGTGAATAAGTGAGGTTCTTGTTGTAGCGTGATTTGAGGTTGGAGATGGCTGAAGCTGCGTCATGACGTTCCGCAGACTCTTGACAAAGTCGGAATTGCAATCTTCGATCCGGCTGGATTCAAAGAGATATCAGGGAGGTGTATGGTGGTGCCGTAGAGAATTTCGGCGGGTGATGCACCGATATCAGTTTTGAATATTGTTCGCAGTCCAAGCAGGACGATAGGAATCCGGTTGTACCAGTCTACGGTATTATGATATATTAATGTTGCCCTTAGCGTGCGTTGAAAGCGTTCAATGATGCCCTTTTACGCCTAGGATGTGCGATAACTCTTTGAACAAGCCAGACTCGAACTGACGTGCTTGTTCGGTCGTGATCCCCACAGGCGCACTATAATGTGCGATCCACTTGTGCAAGAGTGCGCGTGCCACCTCTTCAGCCGTGATTCCAGTCAATGAAACTACTGCTGGCCATGCTACAATAGCGGGCCAATCAGGTCTATGTTGATGTGCTGGAACCGGGCATCGGGCACATCGAAGATGTTGAAGGCTGCCATGTTACTTGTTACTAAATGCATATACTTACAGCGATGATGCACGTGTAAAACGATCGAGGAGGTCTTCGAACACCAAGCACGTCAGCTCGTCGAATATCGTTCTTCTCATCGGCGATGAAATGTATGGACGAAAACGGGATGATGATATATCGTAATGCACGCTGATGCCGGATTTTGCAGTTGGAGTTTACGCAATTGCAAGGATGATTTACCATTCTCATGTTTCGCAACAGTTGGTTCAGATCGACGTCCGGTTCTTGTAGGCGCGCACACTCGTCCATGTCGATCTGCTGAATTTTCGCGATGCGGGATAGGGCGTCTGCAAAAGTGTTAGCGGCACCAGTGATATGATCGGATTTGGTGCGGAATTCAGCGATAAATGACAACTGCCTTCCTTGTCGTGGCGATGCTTTTTCGGGATACTGACTATACACTAGCGACTTGTGATCGGTGTAGATAGCGCAGCGTCCGTCGATCATAAACCGATTAAACTTGACGGCCTGATAAATGGCTAACACCTCCCGGTCGTACGTACTGTTAGCTTTTGTGTATCCGTCATGCGCTTGCAGTATAAGCTTAGCGGTTGCAGTTGTCCGCCGTTGAGCTGGTGAAGCGCTGCTGGCGTCCACATGAAGGGCGAGTGGGGCACTGGCTATTGGTTGCACCAACCGTGCAAATGTTACATCAGTCTTTCCGAACACATTCTTGGCCACGTTAATGCGTAAATTGGCTTGCCGCAGACGATTCAAAACAATCCTGAGGTGCTTGCGGTGCTGATCTTCACTTGCCGAAGCCTCACAAACGTCGTCGATATAGACTGACACAAAATTGAGATCGCTGAGGATGTTGTTCATGTGCCGCTGACCAAATGCCATCACATCAAACGCGAAGAGCCCGAACGGTGTTATGATTGCGGTCTTTTCTCGATCCTCCGGCGCTAGTGGAATTTGATGATAAACGCTGACCAGATCGATGGTGGAGAATACGGTCTTGCCGGCGAAGTCCTGGTTGATGTCGTGGACGTGTGGGAGCGGGTATCGGTCGGGAATAGTGATTGCGTTCAACAGACGATAGTCACTACATGGCTGCTGATGCTCGGTTGGCATATTCCCGCTTCGAGCATCCGCGCAAATTCATCTTTGGCGGTCGCTAGAGCCTCCGTTTTTAGGCGGGGAACCTTTGCCAATACTGGCTGGCCCTCCGTCGCTATGTAGTGTAGCACTCGGGTATTTTGCACGGGCTCCTCATCGAAAATGCGACGCAGAGTTAGGTCTTTAAATTGTGAGATGATGTCATGGTACTCACTTTCGGTGGCCACGGTCGAGATGGGTGAGTACTGGACATGGCGGAGCTCACAGACTGTAGACGTGCGGTGACTCCATCGATGATTTTGCGTCGCTTCATGTCGATGATGAGACCGTAACGGGAAAGGAAATCAGCGCCAATAATAGCTTTGGACACGTTGGCCACTATGAATGGGGTTCCATTGGCGGCGTAGATGGTTTGAGGTGAGGGAATGCGTTGATGGGCATAACAGATATGTTCGCACCAGTGTCAATCAAGTATTCGGTGTTTGAGTTTTGGTCGCATATGAATAGACGGCTGGGCTGAATTGCGTCCACTTCGCATGCTGCCTCGTGCGAAGTGGTTGTTAGTTTCCCGCAGTCCACTTGCAATGCGATCTGCACCTGTGCGCCTTCTCGCCAAGCCGATTATGGTAGAAACAGAAGCGATCGCCACGGGACTTCGATCGACTGCGGCTACTCCCACGAGGGTTGGAACTGTTGGTGTTCCGATCACGGCTACTGCGACCTTGAAACCATCCAAGCTCGGCCACCATTGTCCTTAACTCCGCCACTTGCTGCTCCAGAGATCCGGACGAGGCAACCTCGTTGACCATGGGGTGTCCCTACTCCCAAGTCCAGTCGGCCATTAGCGAGATATTGTCGAGATCGCTTTGTGCCATCGCCACTGCGAGTCGCAAGCCCTCGGACAACCGCTCCAACCACATGGCTTTCAGGGCGTCCAGTCGCCCTTAGTCAGTTCGCGCTTGGGACGGTTTGCTGTCCCCGAGCTCCAACGACCTAAACAACTGCGCAAACTGCGCCTAAGTTGAAGGTAAATGTTCGGCAATAATTTTGCCCTTTATCGATTCATTCTTTCCCATCACCGGCGGATCTCGCAAATAGTAAATTATTGTCTCCAAGTATTCTGCCGTAGTTCAGCGTATAGTATGTTCAGCGTTTGGTGAAATTTGGTGTCGTCCACCGTTATGCGAAGGCTTGCGAACTGTGACTCCAGCAGGGTGAAGAAAACGTCTGGGTCAACAATTGACCAATCTTCGAGCAGGTCTAAGCGCCGAAGTAGTCCGTGGCTGCATGTGTCTTCATGTGTTGGCCAAAAACAAGGCGGTACGGCATGTTATTTACAGCGGTGTGGAAACTGGATCTAAGAGAACCTCACATTTTGCTTAAATTCTGATCCCAATTGGTCTGATTCAGATGTATGCTCGCATTGATTGCGGGCAGTACCGAGCGATTTTCGCGTTCGGACGCTTTACCTTTAGGAGCGTGCACGGCTGTGTAGGCGTGGTTGATGCCTTCATTCGCCATTAAATGTGGAAATGCGTGGCACTTAAATTGAACATGACGATGTGCGCAAGATAGAAGGAGACGTCGATATAGTCGGTGAATTGCTCCAGCTAAGGCAAAGCGTCGAACTTTATTTGTTGATACCAAGGCTTACGCGCATCTCGACTATTCAAGGCGAAATAAGGCAAATAAACGAAAACGGACTAGACGAAAATATCAACGTCGAAACTTCTTGTAGAATGGCGATAGAGGCTTTAAATGTATACGACGAATAGACATGTGCTCGTAAACGGATCGCGCAAATGAAAAATATTTCCAATATTGTGATGAGTTGAATAACTCCCAACAAATCTCAGCAGTAACAGATGGCCGGCCGCTTAACAGATACGCGGCGAATACGCGTAGTAACGGCACTGCGGGAAGAGAGAGTTTGGAGAGTACGAGGAGAGAGAGCTTGGAGAGAAAGAGTGGAGGGTTAACGGTAGATCGCCGCGCTTAGCACCCTAGTGTGCGGCCTTGTGCAGAGGGGGAAAGGTCGAACGGTAAAACCGCGGACTTTGGACCCTGAAGTGCTGCCGTGCGCAGATGCCAAGAATTAACGGTACCAGGAGCCCTATATAAGCGGGCCCTGCGCTGGAAGCAGGATGAGTCGATCACGAGGAGTCAAACCATCAAGATCAGTCAAAATACCAAAGTGAACAGTCAGTCAACCAAGTAATCTACGAGGGAGCAAGGCGAGTAGTCGGAAGCAGCGCGGTGGGAAGCGTACAAGGAGCAAGATCGCCACGTCGAGACGTTCGGGATTGGGACCTCACAAGTCTCCGAATTGAGACACAAGTTGCTGAGGTCCGGAAGGCATCACACGGCTAAGCCAAGGCGTTTGGTTTCCAACTTTGTCACGACCACAACCTGGCGAATCGCCCGGCGGGTCTGTCAGAGTCAAGCGAAAGGGGCCTGCGACGAGGAACCGTTAGCTCGGGGAAGAAAGTTTTTTAAGACCCAGCGTACCTTACCCGACCAAGCGGGACCTGGCGTAAAGGACTAGCGGTGGATCGATTTGTGGCTTCAAGAGGCGTTGGCCTGGAGAGCCCTGCGATTACCGGCGAAGTTCCCGAACAGCACTTGCCCAAAACCCCGAGTGCCAGAAACGCCAAGCTACTAGTCAGGAAAGGCGAGCGAACGACGAAGAGGCGTTGTCCTGGAGAAGCCCAGCGGCAAGACAGGAAACAGCGCAGAGGACATCGGCAGCGACGCCAGCAGACATCACCGGCAGCCACGTTACCATCGCCGCTCGGAGCTCATTGGGGAGCGTAGAGGCGTCGCGGACGTCAAGCATTAGGGTGAGGCCGGGCGGAACGTTCGTTCGGCGTAAAGCAAAGTGATCTGCTAGGCAGCTTCCTGGCGTTAGCCTCGACTGTCAGCGCGATCTGTGCAAAAACCTAACGGGACCGTCCGGGACAGAGCAAGGGACAGTTGGCCTGGAGAGCAAGGCTTGTTCACCCTAGTCTGAGAACGGTGACGCTTCCCTAAGCCCACAAGGCCGAACTCTCTGCGAGTTCAAGGCGCGACAAGCGACCCCGAGGCAGCGCGACGGCAAGCGAGCAGAGGCGGCCACTACGAGCATCCCGAGACATAGGAGTGCATTCTGCTAATAACCCAATAATTGCAGAACGCCTCATAGATTCGGAAGAAAAGTAAGATTGTTATGAAAAGGAAAAAGATTGTTATGAAGAAAATAAAAATTGTTATAAAGAAAAAGAAATGTTTATGGGAAAGACAACAGATATGCCACCCTTATATTTATAATTAATATCGCACGAATAGGTTATATTAAAATGTATAGCGTTTATTCGGAGCGGCAGACGGACTGTGAATATGTAAAAAGCTTGGCTCCAAGATCTTCATATAGACATAGGCAGGGTTACAAAGTATTTGCTGAATAGATAAGCGACAGCTTTAGTGGTATAAGAAAGAAGGCGACAAAGATAAGCAGAGAGCGCTGCAGGTGCCATCGTACACCTAGGCGCGCATGACTAGGCGCTGGCGATCTGCTCCGAACATACTCCCCCCGTTGGAAGAGGTAAGGTTCCAACTATCTCGGAATCGATGGGCAGAACGGCTAGCTGGGCGACGGCTCTCTTGATCAGACCCGTAGCTGTACGGACCATAGCTACTCTGATGACTCCGTCCCCGCCGGGTATGACTTCCTGGATGCACTCAAGCTGCCATCTCAAGGGTGGAACGTTGTCCTCCTTCAGCAAAACTATGCGTCCAACCTTGCTCCTCTCTTAAAGTAGGGACGAATACTCGCTGCTCCACCTTTTCAAGAAATGTTGCTGCATCTGGGTAACCCGCTGCCATCTGCTGAGGCGGTCTTCGCGGAGATGAGTAATGCCAGGCTCAGGAAACTTAGTGTAGCTGTAAGCCTTCAGGAAATGCGCCGGTGTTAGCACCTCAAGGCTTTCAGCATTTTCTGATATTGGACAGAGTGGACGAATGTTAAGGATGGCAGAAGTCTCATATGCAAGAGAAGTGAAATTTAGCTGACTTCTCAGCGGCCTCCCATAAACCACCGAAGTGCGGGGCACGCGGAGGGATGAACTTCCAATCGATCCCATCAGCTAAACAGACTGAAGATATCGATGCTGTGCTGCTCGCTCAAAAAGAGCTCTTTCAGCTCAGCAAGCTCGCTCTTTGCACCGACAAAGTTTGTAGCATTGTCGCTCCAAATGGTACGCGGACTGCCTCTAAGGCTGATGAATCTCCTCAGCGCTGCGATGAAAGAATCCGTCGTGAGATCCCTGACCACTTCCAAATGAGCAGCCTTCGTGGAAAAACAGACAAAGACGGCGATATAGCCCTTGTGGGGTGCCTTATTTCTGGCCTCTGCCTTATGATAGAATGGCCCACAATAGTCCACTCCATAGGTATGAAAAGCTGGATTAGGCTGCACTCTATTTGCTGGAAGGCTACCCATGACGTGCTCCCAAGTAACAGGCTTCATTCGGAAACATCGGACGCATTTGTTGATAACGCTGGCGACGAACATGCGGCCTCCAATCGGCCAGTACCTTTGCCGTAATGCGGCAAGCAGCGCCTGCGATCGTCCATGCAAATAGTGTTTTTGACTTGTTCCCCCAGTAAACGGGTATGTGGTTATAGTTATTTTAACATTTCTATTAGAATTGTTTAATCTCCTAGCTTTGTTAGTGTAATTTTACACTCACTAATCTTGCTAAAACTCTTTTATTCCCACTCTCTCTCCCGCTCCATATTACAACTGTAATTTAAACTCTCTCGGAACCTGCCGATTTTCTGGTAGATTTTTGGTGTGCTATTCTCTTATTCTCTCTCTCTTGCTTGCTTTACATTTTAACTGTTCGTGCGTAAAGTTGTCAGTGTCCCACAAGCAACGCTCAGTCGATAGAAGATTTATTCTCTCGTGCTCTCTTACATTTAAATTAATACGCGATCTCGCGCTCTTATTTTTTTCGTGTTTTGTGCCTTTGTGGTTTTGAAATTTGATCCCAGTGCCAAATTTACTTGAGGTATTTTTCATATTTTATTTTATTTTTATTTCATCTCCTTAAATGGCTCTTGTCTGCTGTCAGAAAAATTGTACTCTTTCGGCTTCAACTAAAGACCCTTTTATTTTCTGCTGGCTCTGCGAATCGATGATGCACGTTAAATGCGCAGGATTTACTGGCAGAGTCAAAGACTTCATTGATCTGAATTCTGGTCTCATGTGGTCATGTGGATCCTGGAAGGAAATGGTAGTTGAGATGAGCGGCTTTATGAAGCAGACTCGAGACAGCCTTTTGAATCTCTCAGGTGCTTTTAAATAGCTCAATGAGGGGCTCAATTCCGTTTGTGCCCAATTTAATAATAAACAAGGGAGAACGCTATAGTCGAGTACCTCGACTATCAGATACCCGTTACTCAGTTTAAGGGACCAAAGGGAAATGGAGATATGCAAGCAGCAAAGCAAGATTTAAAATTTTGTATCTATCATGAAAATTGTGTGCGCCACAGGCTTGGGCGGTTTGTGGGCGTTAGAGTGGGCGTGGCATATTTGCGTAACAAACTTGCGCTGCGTACAAGGCTACGGAATCTAAATATGAGATCCCAATTCTCTATCCTTGATAGTTTCCGAGATATCAGCGTTCATACAAACGATTTTTTGAGGTTTGTGGGCGGTTTGTGGCCGTAAAAGTGGGCGTGGCAAACTTTTTTTTTTATCAATCGATAGGTATTGATGAGAACAATACATTTCAGTTAAAATTTTTATTCTGGCATCAAAACTGTAGGAGCCACAGTTTTGGCCGGTTTGTGGGCGTTAGAGTGGGCGTGGCACTCTACTGAAACAAACTTGCGCTGCGTAAAAAGCTCAGGAATCTGCACGCCAAATCAATAGCCAAATCTCAATAGCCTAGCTCTCATAGTTTCCGAGATCTCAGCGTTCATCCGGACAGACAGACGGACAGACGGACATGGCTAGATCGACTCGGCTAGTGATCCTGATCAAGAATATATATACTTTATGGGGTCGGAAACGCTTCCTTCTGCCTGTTACATACTTTCCGACGAATCTAGTATACCCTTTTACTCTACGAGTAACGGGTATAAAAATTACTAACTGAGTCGCCTAAACGCAAAAAAGCTAGCTTAGCGGCAGTTAATACGGTCACGGTATCCTCCCCAAATCCGAACTTGGTAGCTGCAGCAGTTTCTGTCGACACTGGGGTAAGCGAACCAACTGCGCCTAGGTATACAGCTGGTTTAGGTGGAGTCACTGTTTCTCGAAGTCTGGTGGTAAAAAAATCTTCAGTGCCGGCTACGGTGCCGACCGTACCTATACAGTACAGGTAGGTACAGTAGGTACCGATTCTGGCTCTCAGCTTAGTGTGGTTCAATCTGCTGCTGGGGGACGTAAGAAACTGTCAGTTGTTCCTCATAGGAAGCAATTATTTGTTTCTAGATTCACCCCAGATACTACATCTGAGGATGTTTTGGAATTTATACGTGAAAAATTCCCATCCGAGAATATTTCAGTTGAACAATTTCGATTTTCATACGCTCGAAGTATATCCTCTTTTAAAATATTTGCACCGCCTGATTTGTTTAAGGTACTACTTTCTGAAAGCTTTTGGCTTAATGATGATTAAGTAATGAAAGAATTTGTTCCCAATAAACCGAGAACAAATAACAGACCTTCCACTGCGCCAAAAAACTAAAAAGTTTATTTTTGGCTTATCAAAATGTTAGGGGACTAAATATGAAGCTTCCCAAGCTTTATGCACACTCCTCTGCATTTACTGCAGATATTTTGGCTTTTACGGAAACTTGGCTGAAACCAGAGATATCTGACTCTGAAGTTCTGCCAAATAACTTTAATGCCTATAGGACCGATCGCTCCTCACGTAGGGGAGGCGGTGTGCTGATTGCCGTTACCACTAGCCTAACATCTGAAAAAATTTACTATGATACCCATAACGAAATTGAATTTGTTAGTGTGAAAGTTTCCTTGCAATCCTTATCTATTTTTGTTACATGTTCCTATATTCAACCTGGCTCTAATTTAATAATTTATGAACACCATCTGTCTGCGATAAAATCTGTTCTATCCCTTCTTTCAAACAGAGACCTTTTGATTGTTTTGGGAGACTTTAATCTCCCTGATATCTCTTGGTCTTCTCCTACTGACTCACTTGTCGCTATACCCTTATCCGTCCATGATTTTGTAGATGGTCTTTTATAATTATCGTTACAGCAAGTAAGCTTTATACGGAATTCATTAAATAGACAACTAGATCTTGTGTTTGTTTCAGACCCGTCTGAAGTCACGGTATCTAGAATTGACGCTCTTGTTGTACCTGAAGACCGATATCATCCAACAATGGAATTGACAATCTGCCTCCCATGCGTTGATACCCTCTCTCCTTTAGTTCCTCAAACTAAAATGAGATGTTTTCGAAAATGTGACTATAAAAAACTTAACAATATGATTTCTCAATATAATTGGACAGACTTGTACAATTGTATGGATATTGAAAGTGGCACTGACCTATTCTATATAGTGTTAAATACTTTTTTTAATGAATGCGTTCCTGATAGGCTTCCTTCAAAGCTAAACAGGCCTCCTTGTTTTACCAATGCGCTTCAAAGACTTAAAAACCTTAAAACAAACACCTATAAAAAGTATAAAAAATTGGGTAAGCCATCTGATTTTTCGAAATATGTGGTGGCTCGATCGTACTTTAATGTTCTCAATAGTTTTTGCTATTCTATGTATTTAAGTCGATGTAAATTCGAATTTTCAAATGATCCGAAGCAGTTTTATAACTTTGTTAATGCCAAGCGTAAGTCGTCGGCATTGCCTTCATCTGTACTTTTTAACTCAATGAAGGCATCGACGGAGTCTGAAATTGCTGATTTATTTGCCGAGTTTTTCCAAACTACTTTTAGTTCGGCTGCTTGGTCAAATTCTAACTACCCTATTCCCTTAAATAGGGCAAATTGTATTTATACCCCTGAAATTACGGAAAGTACTCTCTTAAGAGACTTAGCAACAACAACGCCAACTTATTATCCCGGTTTTTATATTTATTTTAAATATTTTCATATTTAGTTCCAGTAAATAGAATATTTCATTTGAATGGTTTTTATAGCTAAAATAATTATAGCCCGCCCTCAGACTCAGCATATTTTTATTTGGATTAAATAATTCTCATATTTAAATCAGACTGGGATGAACTTTAATATAAATACGCATTGTATTTAAATTAAATATAATCCCCGTTAAAAGAACTGTACTTTATGTTTGATTTAAATGTATTATTTAAACCATACTATTATGGTGCATATTCAATTTAAACCTTTTATTCTGTAGTTTACAACAAGCGTGATTTATATTTAATAAAGACCCAAATAAGTATGTGTGTTTATTGAAAATAAACGTAAACATATAATCCAAACAATTGTTCTGCTTCAACTCTATTTTTTTACCATGCTAACACGTCATCATTACTTTTGTTTTAAATACATTTGTACTTAACGTAACTCTTAAAATTTATATGATATATATGTATGCATAGAGCAGCTAGTAAAGCGTTCAATGTTTTTTATAATCACACATTTTTGTGTTTTGCCACATTCGTACGCCTGCATGTGCGTACAAAACTTTCCTGCGAGTCCCAGTAGTGATAATTTTTTTCGCTTGTTGGTTCCTTTAATGACGGTCCACGAATTATTAAAGATGACAGATGTGAGCAATACAGTGTAAATGACGTCCTTGTAATCTGTGAATAAGAATATGTTATTAGATTTTTGGTAATGGCATAATTTAGAAAAAGTAAAGCTTACAATAAGATAAAATTTAGAAATGTAAAAAAAATTAAACATTACCGAGTGATACAGTTTTCTGAACTGTCCTTAATAGTTTAAGTCGCTCTTTGTTTTGTATTTGCTCTTCGTAAAAGCAAAAAACCTTTTCCTTAAATGTGTCCCATTTACTAGATAAAATTGTTTCTTTCTAAGGGTACAATATGTTGAAATAAATTTGTATCTATAAGAAAAAGTTAAGTAGTTTTATAATAAGTTTCGAGTAGGTTTTTTTATATAAAGGGATTTAAATAAGACCAAAATATTGTTTAAATTTATTTCGTTTTTAATTTTTAAAAATTTAAAAATTAGTTAGATTTAGAGAAATATCACGTGAAAGAACAAAAAAATATTATAAAGAAATAGGTGAAACGACTGCGACGCCACAGAGCCGAATGCAACGGCAGTAAAGCGTCTTTTTGGCGCCTTTTTAGTGTTTTCCTTCACGTGCATTATACTCCTTTTATCTAGTTTGCGCGGGTTTTCACTTAATTTCCTTTCATATTCTTCATTTCTTTCGCGTATTTTTTATCCACTTCATGTTTATTACACAACCGAATGTCTTTTTTTGTTTTAAATGTAATGCTCTTTTAAGCTTTAATTTCTTCAAATGTATTATCTAAATTATCACGAAATAATAATGCGCACAACAAAGAAGAAACTCAAAAAGGAAAAATGCGACAAAGAAAACGTGGACATGCACATGCCTTAATATTAAGTAATTATTGTATTTTTATTTGACTCACCTTTTTTCTGTACTTTTCACTTTTTTATTACACTTAAATGAACACTTGTCTATCGAGCTCTATTACATCCGATCAGGAGAACCGCTTGCTTCGAAGTGATCGCGGAATTCGCTACAAAGCGGTGTCAAAATATTTCGTATATACATACATACATATGCATGTGTGCAAAAAGGACGGACAAAATCTGTCGCGTGCCGATACTTTACAATAGAGGTCAAAGTAATGGGGAAGAAAATAAGAAAATGTGTACAAATAAGTCCTTAAGTTTAATAGCTTGTATATGTCAATTTAGTAATATTTATTTTATTTTATTATATTTATATATTATAAGAACATATCTTATTGTCAAAACATCGGTACACAATAAATATTTATGTTCTTATGCACATACATATTTTCTTGACCAACAATGTACAAATACGAATGGAAGAAGAAGACACGCTTGCGTTTGCCGTTTTGCTTGTTCATACCCTGCAGTACCATTCAGCGGTTATTGAGCACTCAATCACTGCAAAAAGCTCATCACTGAGCGCTCAGTCAGCGCACAATATGTATGGAACTATGTGCTGAAATTAACATAGGCATGTCCTAGGGTTCATCAGTGCTCAAGAAATAGCACGCATTGAGCGCTTTTTTGAGCACCCCTTTGAGCGCTTTTTTGAGCAGCAAAAAAAGCACACGTTCAGCACATGTTGAGCGCTCGATTGAGCAGCGGAAAAAGCACACATTCAGCACATGTTGAGCGCTCGATTGAGCAGCGGGAAAAGCACACATTCAGCACACGTTAAGCGCTTAGCAGCAAATATAATATATATATATAAATATAATAGTTGTAATTATTTATTTTTATTTATTTGTTTTAAAATTTCAGCACGGGGGTTCCCGGTGTTAGCGGGGTCGTTGGCTCTTCAGCATCTGGGGCTGGCGTTGACTTTTTTATGTGCAACTTAAGTTTTTAACGCACCTCATTGCTTTTTGCAGTGCCTTTTCGGGAGGCTCCGAGGGCTCCACCAGAGCTATTGCATCTAGTATTAGAAGAAAAATTAGTTTAAAAAAAAACAAGACGAGAATAAAACTTACAAACAATAGTTACTTTCAGCCTCAATAAAAACTTACTTAATAAGGCGCGGACGAAATTTGGGTAGACTTTGAGCTTCTTCTTGTTTAATAATGTTTAATATTAATTTTTAACGAATTTTAACCACAAACATAAGTTTTAAGAACAAACATCTCTAATTTTTTGTCCCTGGAACTATGCACTCAATAAGATTTTTAAATTGTTTCACAGATTTATTCATTTGATTATTTAGATGCACCATTTGTTGCTTTTCACGTCAAAAATTAATATTTTTAACAGCTATTTTTTTTCCGCCACGTGTTTTTTTTTGCGAATCTTGTATTTCCCTTATTATACCCGTTACTCGTAGAGTAAAAGGGTATACTAGATTCGTCGGAAAGTATGTAACAGGCAGAAGGAAGCGTTTCCGACCCCATAAAGTATATATATTTTTGATCAGGATCACTAGCCGAGTCGATCTAGCCATGTCCGTCTGTCCGTCTGTCCGTCTGTCCGTCTGTCCGTCTGTCCGTCTGTCCGTCTGTCCGTCTGACCGTATGAACGCTGAGATCTTGGAAACTATAAGAGCTACAATACTGGAATTAGGCATGCAGATTCCTGAGATTCCTGCGCAGCGCAAGTTTGTTTCAAAAGAGTGCCACGCCCACTCTAACGCCCACAAACCGCCCAAAACTGTGGCTCCTACAGTTTTGATGCTAGAACAAAAATTTTAACTGAAATGTATTGTTCTCATCAATACCTACCGACTGACCTAAAAAAAGTTTGCCACGCCCACTTTAACGCCCACAAACCGCCCACAAACTTCAAAAAATCGTAAATATGAACGCGGATATCTCGGAAAATATCAAAGATAGAGGAACGAGATTTCAGATTTAGATTCCGTAGGCTTGAGCGCAGCGCAAGTTTATTACGCGAATATGCCACGCCCACTCCAACGCCCACAAACCGCCCAAGTCTGTGGCGCCCACAATTTTCATGGTAAATAAAAAATTTAAACTGAAATGTATTGGTCTCGTCAATACCTATCGATTGATTTAAAAAAAACTTTGCCACGCCCACTCTAACGCCCACAACGCTTAAATCTGTCTACCGCCGGTAGGTGGCGCATTTGCTGCTTGCATATCTCCATTTTCCTTTGGTCCCTTTAGCTGAGTAACGGGTATCTGATAGTCGAGGTACTCGACTATAGCGTTCTTCCTTGTTTTTAATATAGATTATCTTGTTTTTTACTCTCACTGCTTACAAAAGTATTGTTCTGCTACAGACTTACCTGGGAATAGTTTCTCTTTCACTTTTAAGCCACTTGTATATTTAATATAACAGAGTTAATTGCTTGTACTTTTGCTTGTACTTCTCCTTCACTTAAGTAATCGCAAGTGAAAAGACGAAAAAAGGCGCGTGCCTTCCAGAAAAACAACAAGCAACTACAACAACGGTTCCGCTAATCCGTTGTTGTTCTGTTTTTTTGGCATGTCCCGTTTGGTCTATGCATCTTGCACTTAGAAGCAGGGTATTTATAGACATATCCGACTATGCAAATCGTTACAAAAAATATATTTTTGAAACTTCACATATTAATAAATAATATTAATAAACATATAAATTTTTGTAAGAAATAAAAATAATTTAAAACCCAAACATAATATTTTAGTTGGTTGTTTTAACATTTACTAAAAAATTTCGCATTATTCAAAGGGCAAGGGTGCACAAAAGTCTAGCTATTTTAATTGCTGGGCCTCCTTGCCCCCACACGCATTTCTCCAGCTGAGACATGGCGAGAGAGGGAGAGCCCAAAAGTACTTTTTGTGCGTTCTCTTTGCGGACCCCGACTGAGAGCGCGTCTCTTTGCCGCCGTCGCGCTCAGCTCTGCCGGCGTCGCTGGCTGCTCTGCCGAAGTCGCAGTCGGCTTCGTGATGATTGGGCGCTTAACTCAATTGTGGAACTGCAGGGTATTTATCTCTAATTTGCCTGAATGTATGTAAGTATGCACATTGTGCCGTTGGTTTTAGATTTTGGTTACGGCCCAGCGTTTACAATGCACGCAAATTTTTTTTTTTGGCTAAGCATGTTTTTGTATTTTTAATAGTAAACTTCAAAGCCAAATCTTATGATATAGCTTAAAGCTTTTTTTCTTTTGCAAATTACTAATAATTTAAATTATGTTGTGTATATGGGTCACAAATTTAATACATTTACATACATATGTAATTTGATTTATAATTTACAATTATTTGGTCAAATAAAAATTTTGAAAACGTTCTATATTCAAAATAAAAGAGTAAATATTCCGAACAAATTGAAAAAGTATTTACTCGAAATATAACAAACCATCAAATATACTATGAATTGAACTACTTTTTATAATAATTAAAACCAAGATGGCCACATTGAATTTGAATGTGACTAACTTGTTTTAAATAAAAATCACTTTGAATTGAATACTTACATATTTGACATACGGCTTAAATATGTTTTTTATTTAAATGAAAGGTTTTAATATTTAAAATGACTATGCATGGTAGTAAAAAAAATCAAATAAAAATATTTTTGATTTCACTTCGCGTTTTTTCTACCAGTGTACTTTTCCTACTCTTTTATCACTCCACTTCACAAAAAGGGTGCGAAGGCGGATGCCCAGAATTATAGAGGTATTTCCAAATTGTCGGCAATTCCTAAAGCAATAGAACGTATTTTTACTTCTCATTTGCAACATTTATGTTCCTCGCTAATATCACCGTGTCAGCATGGTTTTGTTAAGCGAAGATCGACCACCACCAACCTTCTTAAATTGTCATCTATTGTAATTAATGGATTTAAGAAAAAATACAGACTGACGTTATATATACAGATTTTAGTAAGCCCTTTGACTCTGTCAACCACTCTCTTCTATTATTCAAATTACATCAGCTTGGGTTTCCATTTAAGCTATTAACTTGGATTTCAAGTTATTTGAATGGTAGGACTCAGAGGGTTATATTCAAGAACGCTGTTTCAAAATTGATCTACGTGACATCTGGAGTGCCTCAGGGTAGTCATTTGGGTCCTTTGCTGTTTACTTTGTTTATTAACGATCTTCCTTCTACCATAAAACATTCTCGTATACTTATGTATGCTGATGATGTTAAGCTTTGTTTATCATATAACGATATAGCGTCGGGTTTCAACTTACAGTCAGATATTGATTGTTTTCAGGGATGGTGTGAGTATAACCTTTTAGATTTGAACTGCCTTAAATGCAACGTTATGACTTTTTATAGGGGTACTCCAACTTTTGTTAGATACTCTCTTCAAAATACGTCACTCGACCGTATATGTATGTATGTATGACTTAGGCGTTTTTCTGGACCCAAAACTTTAATTTGACTGCCACATAATGTCCACTGTCAACAAGGCCATTAGTGTTCTTGGGTTTATAAAGCGTTGGTCAAAAGAATTTGATGACCCTTATACAACCAAATTATTATTTACCTCCCTTGTCTGTCCTATTTTGGAATATTGTTCTTCGGTTTGGAGTCCACAATATCAAGTGCACATTGACCGTATTGAGTCGGTACAAAAAAAAATTCTTCTGTTTGCCCTTCGTAGTTTGAGCTGGGATCAAAACGTAAGGCTACCTTCCTATCATAGTAGATTACTATTGCTTAATTTACCTACACTTGTAAATCGTAGAACAATGCTTGGTACTATTTTTATGCAAAATCTTATTAGAAGTGATATTGATTCTGTAGAACTTTGTATCTTCCTCGCGAACTCGCGAACTCCACCGAAAGTCGACCTTTTAACGGCACAGATTTGGCTCTGCAATTTGAAATGAATCGATAAATGTATGCAAAAACGCGCTGCAACTTATCGAAAGAGTTGAGGAATTTGCAGTTTGATGAACTGTCTATGCAAACGGCCCCAATTAGAGCCACAGAACGGCGATCTGGAAGATCCATTACTGAGTCTAGCAGGGACGGCCAATTTGACGAGCTTTGCAGAAGGAATGGAGGCCCGTAAGCCCAAAGGGAATGTTCCAACAATTCTCTTGGGATACATCCTCGCGATGCGACGTCTGCCGGGTTCAACTTTGTAGGAACGTGATGCCCCTTGCGCAAACAGTTGAGGCAAAAGTGCAACTTCTTTGCTTCTCTATATCAAAGATTCGGACTCAAATTTAAAAATCGAGAATACTTTGGCAAGTAGTGATCCCGTGCATCGCAAAATAAGCATGTCAAATGATTTGAGTTAGTAGCAGAAGCATTAAGTGTATTTTGGTTATATATGTGCAAGTTTTTTTCCACCTGCTGGTGTTTAAGTTACCAAGGCTTGATCCAAGTTTTCCATCATCCTGCACCTCTTTTCCAAAAACGACTCCATAGCATACCAGGTAGACAGCTCAGTGATTGACAAACATTTTCATCCCATTTTTCCCGCGTCCTCTGATCCACTTTCCGAGTGACGATGTGAATTAAAAGTCCATCCAAAATTTGATGCGTATTGGCCAGGGTTCGAATTGCTCGCAAATGCGAATTCATGCAATCGCCCAGCTCCCGAAGACCCTTCGAAGATCCCTTCTTCATGTGCCTGAAAGTGTAAAACTTTATTATCAAATCGATTAACCAGCAAATTCATAGCCTTTTTAATATTAGCATTCGAGGGTTCGAGCGAGCGTATGGTTTCCAGAGCCACGCCGCCCAAACTCGAACGCAAATATTGTAATTTTTCAATGTCGCTTAGCTCATCATCACTTCCGATGACTGTAGTGAAAGTCGCAAGAAAATCCGGACACTCAGAGTAGGATCAATGAAAACGAGCAATTTCCAAATTTGGCAACCGAGGCTTCCTAGATCGAAAAGAAAGATCCGCATTATTAGTGATGTCAATAGATGTTGAATTTACAGCGGTTGAAGCCGGCAATTGTGACTTGCGATGAGCCGCCAAGCCTCGGCTTAGATTCGCCTTCACATCCATGAAGACTTCAGCAAATTCAATCCTATGGTCGCTCGAGATCTCTGCAAAATTCAATCTTTCCAACGATGTCTGACAGAATCAAATGCCTGGTTTAAGGAATTGATCCATTCCCTTCGCGCCACCAAATCAGCTTCGTCAAACTGATTAACCGCATCAGCGTTTAAATAGCATTTCATCGAGCTCATTTGCCGCAAAATAGATTGGGCTTTGACTCGATAGTAGTCGACGTCACTTATGGATTCATTTTGAGCCCGAACCGAGTTTTCCGTATCAGACATTTTTCAATCACGAGGAAGAAAAAAAAATGAAATGAAAATGAAGTAAAATAAAATGTCCGACCGCGTTAGAGGCACAAAACACCCTTTATATATATATATACCCTTTACCGCGAAAACGTGAAGGTTAACAAGCGTCGCCGAGATGCAACGGAACCTTTAACTTTGTTTTGGTTGTTCTTGCCGATAAATTGCCTGCCTAGCAACAGCGGATTATGTAACTGGCAAACGAATGTATGTATGGCTATGTGTACATATATACTCGTATATGTAATATGCGCTATTAACAAAGATTAAATGCGCTTCACTTTGCTAAGAATTATTTGCACAACACAGCTTTGGTGTTTTTTCACAGCGCAAAATGTACAAAAAATCAAACGGCCGGCTGTGCACTTTTATATGCACATATGTATGTATGTTCGTATGATTGTGGCCGAATGCACGATAACGAAACAAAGCGTTTGTTTAAACTATATTAAACAATCGCGAGACCGAGTTGCAGACTCCGATTAAAACTGCTATCACATCGGGGTCACCAAATGTTTATGGGGAAGACAACAAATATGCCACCCTTATATTTATAATTAATAACGCACGAATAGGTTTTATTAAATTGTATAGCGTTTATTCGGAGCGGCAGACGGACTGTGAATGTGTAAAAAGCTTGGCTCCAAGATCTTCATATAGACATAAGCAGGCTTACAAAGTATTTGCTGAATAGATAAGCGACAGCTTTAGTGGTATAAGAAAGAAGGCGACAAAGATAAGCAGAGAGCGCTGCAGGTGCCATCGTACACCTATGCGCGCATGACTAGGCGCTGGCGATCTGCTCCGAACATACTCTCCCCGTTGGAAAAGGTAAGGTTCCAACTATCTCGGAATCGATGGGCGACGGCTCTCTTGATCAGACCCGTAGCTGTACCGCCGGGTATGACTTCCTGGATGCACTCAAGCTGCCATCTCAAGGGTCGAACGTTGTCCTCCTTCAGCAAAACTATGCGTCCAACCTTGCTCCTCTCTTGAAGTAGGGACGAATACTCGCTGCTCCACCTTTTCCAGAAATGTTGCTGCATCTGGGTAACCCGCTGCCATCTGCTGAGGCGGTCTTTGCGGAGATGAGTAATGCCAGGCTCAGGAAACTTAGTGTAGCTGGAACCCTTCAGGAAATGCGCCGGTGTTAGCACCTCAAGGCTTTCAGCATTTTCTGATATTGGACAGAGTGGACGAACGTTAAGGATGGCAGAAGTCTCATATGCAAGAGTTCTTAATTCATCGATGGCTAAGATGGATGCACCGACGACTCTGTAGAAGTGAAATTTAGCTGACTTCACAGCGGCCTCCCATAAACCACCGAAGTGCGGGGCACGCGGAGGGATGAACTTCCAATCGATCCCATCAGCTAAACAGACTGAAGATATCGATGATGTGTGCTGCTCGCTCAAAAAGAGCTCTTTCAGCTCGGCAAGCTCGCTCTTTGCAACGACAAAGTTTGTAGCATTGTCGCTCCAAATGGTACGCGGACTGCCTCTAAGGCTGATGAATCTCCTCAGCGCTGCGATGAAAGAATCCGTCGTGAGATCCTGGACCACTTCCAAATGAGCAGCCTTCGTGGAAAAACAGACAAAGACGGCGATATAGCACTTGTGGGGTGCCTTATTTCTGGCCTCTGCCTTATGATAGAATGGCCCACAATAGTCTACTCCAGTGGTATGAAAAGCTGGATTAGGCTGCACTCTATTTGCTGGAAGGCTACCCATGACGTGCTCCCAAGTAATAGGCTTCATTCGGAAATATCGGACGCATTTGTTGAAAACGCTGGCGACGAACTTGCGGCCTCCAATCGACCAGTACCTTTGCCGTAATGCGGCAAGCAGCGCCTGCGATCCTCCATGCAAATATTTCTCATGATAATAAACGATGATCGCCTTGGTGACTGGATGATTCTTGGGCAACAGTATCGGATGCCTCGTAGCGTAGTCCAAGTTTGCGTTCTAAAGCCTTCCACCCACGCGAAGTAACGCATCGGAGCCGAGTATAGGCCTAAGCGAAACCAGCTTGCTTTTCTGTGGGAACGGTTTGCCCTGGCTAAGATATCCATACTCCTTCGCCAAGTTAACCTGTTGGATGCTCCTCAAAAGAAGTTCAGTTCAAGATTTGATCTTGTGAGGAGTCGTTTGACCCCTCACAAATAGCGCCTACAACATCGGCAGCCAGCGACAACAACATCGGCCGCCAGCGCCAACAACAACAGCAGCTAACAGCTACAACATCGCCAGCGCCAACAGCATCGGCCGCCAGCGCCAACAACAACGCCAGCTAGCATCTACAACATCGCCAGCGCCAACAACAACGCCAGCTAGCATCTACAACATCGACAGCGCCAACAACATCGGTCGCCAGCGCCAACAACAACGCCAGTTAGCGCCAACAACATCGCCAGCGCCAGCAACCTCAGCAGCCAGCGACAACAACAACAGCAGCTAACAACAAAACAAAACCCTCGCGCATAACTTTGTAAAAACTTTGTACAGTTCACTTAATATGTAAGCTTAACCAATAATTGTAAGATTTGTAGTTATATTAGTACCCAAGAATTATCTTAAGCTAAGCTTTCCCCCTCCGCTCTCGCATCAGCAGTAGCCACACACACACCAGGAGAGCAACGAAATATTCACCACGATAAGTGCAGCGCCGCACAGGAGCAAGCGAGAGAGGACATGCGATCGAGGAAGAAAACAACCCCCGAAAATTGGCACGCGCCAAGGGAAGAGCGAGAGAAAAGGAGTACCGAAACTTCGACAAGTGGAAAAAACCCAGAGCAGCCGAAAACTTGAACAAAACGCGGCGGCAAAGCTTGACAGTTCTCTTTTGGAAAAGGCGGTGCACGGAATAAGAAGTGATTTTTGCAAAGGGCGAGCAGGTTCACCTTTGGAAAACGCAGCGCACCGGACCAGAAGTGCGAGAAGCAGGGGACTTTGGAAAACGCAGCGCACCGGACCAGAAATGCGAAAGCAGGGGACTTTTGGAAAACGCAGCGCACCGGACCAGAAGTGCGAGCAGAGCAAATTTGTGTGGACAACAGGAGTCTTTTGCCCTCGGGCTGATACCAAGTGACCCAGGAAGGAGTTTACCTAGACGACCACGAGGAGAGTGTGCCGGCCCAGGACCAGCGGCGGAGCACCCGGAGTCACGCGTGTGTGTGTGCGTGAGAGCGAGACGGGTGAGTGAGTAGAGTGAACCGCATTTTGGCCAGCGAGAGTCCCGTGCAATGAGAAATTTCTCGAAGGCCTCGATGCGGCTTCGCCCAGAGTAGGCTAGAACTTATAAACCATGACCTAACCTAACCCGTTAATTGCGAGCACTGAGGAAAAAAACATGAACCAAGAATTTAAATAAAGAATATTTTCTTACATATCTGAACACAAAATTTGCCGCTGCCATGTTGTTCTTTTTCCCTTTGACTACTTTGATTTCTGATTTGATTTCCGAGCTGACTACACCGAGAGAAAGGGGTGGACCCAACTTTTGGAAACCTGTTGCTCATTAATTAAATAAAAATATTTCTCAGATATTAAAAAATCCAATCAAGCGGGCCACGCATAAATATGAATATTTCCAGACAAATGCCTAGATTTTAGGCCATAAATTCTGCCCTAGGGAAAAGTTGTCCCCATAATCGATCCCCTCTCTCTCGGCCTTCTCGTAGCGAATGCTATGAGCCAGGCCCAAATGCGCTTTACCGCTGACGCTTTTCACTCTGCTACAGACACCGAATAAACTGTTTCTCTCACTCCGTACCCCGGTGGCTGGCACTCTACATCTCACGCCAGCCAACCGATTTTCGTCTTAGACCTTTTTGTCTCATATCTTTACAAATATTTTCGGTGAAGAGACCCTGGCGGGACTGAGTATATCCCAGCCTACGAGACTTCTTTACAATCTCCTCCACCGAAAGTCGACCTTTTAACGGCGCAGATTTGGCTCTGCATTTTGAAATGAATCGAAAAATGTATGCAAAATCGCGCTGCAACTTATCGAAAGAGTTGAGGATTTTGCAGTTTGATGAACTGTCTATGCAAACGGCCCCAATTAGAGCCACAGAACGGCGCTCTGGAAGATCCTTTACTGAGTCTAGCAGGGACGGCCAATTTGACGAACTTTGCAGAAGGAATGGAGGCCCGTTAGCCCAAAGGGAATGTTTCAACAATTCTCTTGGGGTACATCTTCGCGATACGACGTCTGCCGGGTTCAAGTTTGTAGGAACGTAATGCCAAGACATTGGTTTCGTCATCACCTGAATTTTCGCGATTCTGTTTGATACGAAAACGTTAAACTCCCTCGGAGGTTGCCGAATCCACGCCAACACAATAGACGAGTCCGACCAGCAATGAAAGGTGCAATCGAAATCTATTGCTTCCTTGGCGTTAACGATTAGCGTTGCGGAAAGTTCTAATCTTGGAATTGTTAAGGCCTTCAATGGAGCTACCCTTGACTTGGCACAGAGCAGATGGACTTTCGATTCTCCATTGGTCTCCGATCGCAAGTATAAACACGTTCCATAAGCTGACATGCTAGCATCGCAGAATCCATGCAACTCAACGGAAGCCCTTGGTTGCAGTACGAATCGTGGGAACTTTAAGTTCTGTACGACCGATAACTGTGAGGTTAACTCCCCCCCCATGACGAAAGAATGGGCTCTGACAGTGCATCATCCCAATCCACGTTCGCACTCCATAGAGATTGCAGAAAAATCTTAGAATAGAATAGGAGTTATTAAACCAAGTGGATCATAGAATTTGGCAATCGTTGACAATGCAACCCGCTTAGTGGGTCGTTGATTGGTTGGCAGTTGAGAAAAATGAAATAGGAGTTGATCAGAAGATGGATCCTAGACTAGTCCCAATGCCTTGGCGACATCCGATCCATCGTGAAATTTGATTAACTGCTCCTTGTCGCATTCAGACTCTCCTTCCAGGGCTGCTGACTCATTCGAACACCATTTGCGAATTGGAAAGTGGCCTCGCGACAGTAGTTCCTTCACCTGACGACGAATTTCTCTCACCTCCTCAACTGAGTCCCCACCAGATATTAAATCATCCACATAGAAATCTCTACGAACAATTTTTGTTCCAATACGAAATAATTCCTCCTCATCGTAAGCGAGTTGATGCATGGCTCTTATAGCCAAGAAGGCAGCTGGCTTGGTTCCATAAGTCACCGTGTTCAATTTAAAAACACTCAACTCTACCGTGGAGCTCTCTCTCCAAACGATGCACTGCAAGAAATCATCCGGGTACGAAACACGCACGCAACGGTACATCTTGCAGATATCTCCACAAAGGGCAACTTTAAAAAATCGAAAGCGAAGCAGTATATTGAAGATTTTTTGTTTAATTGTTGGTCCTGCCAGAAGTAAGTCGTTCAGAGAGCTACCAGAAGTTGTTTTAGCAGATCCATCAAAAACGACACGAAGCTTCGTACTTGTGCTCTCCTGCTTATGTACGCAATGGTGGGGCAAAAAGAATTGTGTTTCTGACGCTTCCTTTGTTACAAGAGACATGTGACCTAGATCAATATACTCCCTCAAAAATGCTGAATACTGATCTTTCAGGGCTGGGTTTAGCTTCCAATCTCTTGAAACGACAACGAGCCAAGCAATAAGAATCACCTAAAGATTCAAATCCGGAAGTGGACAAGAGACGAACAGAGTATTGGGCGTTCCCAAGTCTAATGCAATTTTCAGTGAAAAGTTGCTCACATCGCAAGTCTTCCGGCAATAAAGATGGCTTAGACGAAGTGAAGTCCTCAATTTCCCAAAATCGCTTTACTATGGAGGCAAGTGTGTCATCGGAATAATCAGCTGGGTCCTTGATGCTGGCTTGTAAAACCGTTTTATGAGTTGGCATGTTCGATGATAACCCTCCAGAGACTATCCAACCAAGCTTGGTGTTCTGAAGAGTTGACAAAGCCCTATCCAAATTAATTTGTCCCATAGAAATTATTTCGAAAAACAACCCAGCGCCGAGTATAAGGTCAATTCGTTGTAATTGATTGAAATAAAGGTCAGCGAGTGAAATGTTTTGCGGTATCCTCCATGATGTTGCATTTATATTGAAATGGGGTTGATAATCAGTAATACTGTGAGTCACAACCGCTGTGAATGCCGCACGATAGCTTGCATCCCGTGATTGCCGAATCTAAAATTGCTCGGCAAGGCATGAATGCTCCAATTCTATTTCTAACGTAGATAATAGCAGTTGGAAGCAACACAGCAAGCAACAGTCGATCGGCAAATTTTTTAAGGTTTTGGGTGGAGGGCTTGGTAAATGATGATCATGATGCGATGATGTATGCGAACATGATACTAATGCTGATGAAGTAGATGGTAATGGCTGAGGGCTCGAGGATAGATCGCATGATGGAGATGAAAATGAGGTTGATGTTGCGGATGGGTCATGGTTTATGTGTAATAATGAATGGTGCTCCATGCGACAATACTTGCAGTGAGTCGACTTGCATTGCTGCAAGTTATGCCCCTTGCGCAAACAGTTGAGGCAAAGGTGCAACTTCTTTACTTCTCTATATCGAAGATTCGGACTCAAATTTGAAAATCGAGAACACTTATGCAAATAATGAACCCGTGCATCGCAAAATAAGCATGTCAAATGATTTGAGTTAGTAGCAGAAGCAATAAGTGTATTTTGGTTATATTTGTGCAAGTTTGTTCCCACCTGCTGGCCTGGTGTTTGAGTTACCAAGGCTTGATCCAAGTTATCCATCATCCTGCACCTCTTTTCCAAAAACGGCTCCATAGCATCCCAGGTAGACAGCTCAGTGATTGACAAATCCTCTTCCCATTTTTCCCGCGTCCTCTGATCCAGTTTCCGAGTGACGATGTGAATTAAAAGTCCATCCAAAATTTGTTGCGTATTGGCCAGGGTTCGAATTGCTCGCAGATGCGAATTCATGCAATCGCTCAGCTCCCGAAGACCCTTCGAAGATCCCTTCTCGACACCCTTTCAACCGAATATTGCCTGAACATGTGCCTGAAAGTGTAAAACTTTATTATCAAATCGATTAACCAGCAAATTCATAGCCTTTTTAAAAATAGCATTCGAGGGTTCGAGCGAGCGTATGGTTTCCAGAGCCACGCCGCCCAATTTCGAACGCAAATATTGTAATTTTTCAATGTCGCTTAGCTCATCATCATTTCCGATGACCGTAGTGAAAGTCGCAAGAAAATCCGGCCACTCAGAGTGGGATCCATGAAAACGAGCAATTTCCAAATTTGGCAACAGAGATTTCCTAGATCGAAAAGAAAGATCCGATTAGTGATGTCAATAGATTTTGAATTTACAGCGGTTGAAGCCGGCAATTGTGACTTGCGATGAACCGCCAAGCCTCGGCTTAGTTTCGCCTTCACATCCATGAAGACTTCAGCAAATTCAATCCGATGGTCGCTCGAGATCTCTGCAAAATTCAATCTTTCCAACGATGTCTGCGCAGAATCA
This sequence comes from Drosophila subpulchrella, assembly GCF_014743375.2. Lineage (NCBI taxonomy): Eukaryota > Metazoa > Arthropoda > Insecta > Diptera > Drosophilidae > Drosophila > Drosophila subpulchrella. The sequence goes on from NW_023665567.1 coordinate 1,269,052, forward strand.
AATGCCTGGTTTAAGGAATTGATCCATTCCATTCGTGCCACCAAATCAGCTTCGTCAAACTGATTAACCGCATCAGCGTTTAAATAGCATTTCATCGAGCTCATTTGCCGCAAAATAGATTGGGCTTTGACTCGGTAGTAGTCGACGTCACTTGTGGATTCATTTTGAGCCCGAACCGAGTTTTCCGTATCAGACATTTTTCAATCACGAGAAAGAAAAAAAAATGAAATGAAAATGAAGTAAAATAAAATGTCCGACCGCGTTAGAGGCACAAAACACCGTATACCCTTTACCGAGAAACGTGAAGGTTAACAAGCGTCGCCGAGATGTAACGGAACCTATAACTTTGTTTTTGTTGTTCTTGCCGATAAATTGCCTGCCTAGCAACAGCGGATTATGTAACTGGCAAACGAATGTATGTATGGCTATGTGTACATATATACTCGTATATGTAATATGCGCTATTAACAAAGATTAAATGCGATTCACTTTGTTAAGAATTATTTGCACAACCCAGTTTTGGTGTTTTTTGACAGCGCAAAATGTACAAAAAATCAGCCGGCGGCTGTGCACTTTTATATGCACATATGTATGTATGTTCGTATGCTTGTGACCGAATGCACGATAACGACAGCGAAACAAAGCGTTTGTTTAAACTATATTTAACAATCGCGAGACCGAGTTGCAGACTCCTATTAAAACTGCTATCACATCGGGGTCACCAAATGTTTATGGGGAAGACAACAAATATGCCACCCTTATATTTATAATTAATAACGCACGAATAGGTTATATTAAAATGTATAGCGTTTATTCGGAGCGGCAGACGGACTGTGAATGTGTAAAAAGCTTGGCTCCAAGATCTTTATATAGAAATTAATCTTATTTATGGGCGCGGCCTAAGGTGGTCCTCGATGGCCGCACTGTCAAGGGTGGTCTTCTTCGATGAGCCCACACGTATGTGCGGGAGAAACAATATGTTATATGTGTGTGTGGCCAAGGGTGGTCCTCTTCAGCCACACTGGTGAAACGCTGGTCTTCTTGGAGATGCCCGCTTGTAGGCGCGGAGGAAGCGGTCGCTTCTGGGAGCGCCCGTTATAATTGAGTGGCGGCCAGTAGCTTGTGGTTGCCTCCCGTAGGTGCGGGGGGATGCGTTAGCACCCACGCGTGAGGATGAGTCGCTGAAAGCTGCTGCTTGTAATAGCCTCCCGTAAACGCGGGAGGAATATGGTTGCTGCTGGTCGCACCTGCTGAAGCCCGCTCGGTAGTGCGGGGGAGGAGGGGGCCTTGACTTGGTTCTCGTATGTGGAGATCGGGGATCCCTCGCTGGAGTCAGAGCCGGATGGCTATACCTTCACAATTGCTGATTAGGTTGACTTACGTTGGGAGGTAACTGCCCCCTTCGCCTGCTGGCCTAGAGACTCAGTCAGTGCAAAATAACAAGAGATATTTAACGGCGGTTGCCGGAGTTTTGCAATGCTATAGAACTTGTGTTCTTTATTCGTATAGAGCTTGAAGCGAACTAAACTTAAAGTTGACAAAAATGAAACTCATAGCGGCCACGCAAATATGCTGTGTTTGCCGGCTATGCACGAGCATCCGCTGACGCGGCATTTGGCCGCAGCTGGGCTTCGGACATTCGGTCATCGCCTCCGTCCGGTTAGCTACTTAGTTAACTACTCCCCACAAAAGATTGAGGCCGCCCTCGGCCGACCCTATTTCAGCGATCACCCTTCTTAGTTTTACCGCAGATCTTCTGGCATCGGTGAGTCGCATGTAGGTTAGGCCGACACAAATCAATGCGCAACATCCTGTAATTAGCGCTACCATGTGTGTCTGATTGGTGTTGATTTTATTTCCGAACTTCTGAATGTATTCCAGGTTACGTTCACTCAAGCGGTGAAGGTAGGGGAGGCTCAGAGTATTTTGACTGGTGGTGATGTTCAGTGAGGGTGAGCTTGCCACCCCCGGAGTCCTCTTCTGGGCGGAGTTTTGGTTCAAAACCAGGGTTTCGTTTACTGTGACGCGCTCACTAAAGGTGACGAGATGCGTCCCGTGTATCCAGACACTTGTTCCGTTGTCTACTCTTACCTGCGCTGATTGATCATTGATGATCATAATTCCCTCATCGACATAAGTGATCGGATGTAAATCGCTTGGTTGGATCTCGCAGTGCGCAACTCCACCTGCATGGAGTTCTCGGGCGCATGTGGTCTTCGCTGATAGTCGGCAGAAAGTGACTCCTGGCGTTGTGGAGCAATTCTGGATCGCATACATTTCCCCATTGCATTCTGCTATTATATTATCCACTAACCTTAGCATCACATTATTATGTGCTACCGGGAACATTGTTATCTTCTTACATGCTAATTTAATTTTTGGGAATTTAATAATGAAGTGCAATATGTTAACAGACTGGAGAATTTTCACGGACGCTACGGACAAAATATCTTTTATAGGAGTGTCGGTGGGCTCCTCCATCCAAATACTTTTTAGGTCTGCGTGATCTAATATGTTTGGGCTGACTATGTTTACTTTAGCAAGCGAGATTGCCATCATTAAATTTTGAAGTTCCATTGTTAACATTAGGTTTCTGGAGAGCAATGTTTCATATAGATGGCCAGTGTCCACTTGTGAACTCTTTGCCACTTTCAGGATTTGATTTACGGTTGACGTTAATTCATTAATTTGACTTTGTATTCTGGTATTTATTTCTATTTGTCTATTGTTTGAATTGATTAATTGTGTTTCTGTGAATTTAATTCTTTCTAAATCCCCGGCGTCCGGAATTCCTGCTACGACTTTTAACATTGATCCTAAAAAGTCTAAACTCCTGGCTACCCTGTGGTGCACGCCTAACGAGTCGAGCAGGTCGCGAAGGTGAGCTGTGTCCACGTCCAAAAGTTTTTTCATGTGTGACTGGGGAAACATATCGCTCATATTTTCTGTTTCTTCTACTACGCGCCTGTACTCTGAAAGGTTCGCTGAATGTCTAACGAATGCGAATTCCTCCCACACTAGTATTCGACCGTCAATAATGGGGATGTACTTGGCTTTTGAATAGTCGGTGATGTGCGCCGACGCCATGGTTAAGGAGAAGAGGATTGGGATGATTTTGGACCTGTGGAATGAATTCGGAGCTATATTTTTGTTCATGACAAGGTTGCCCACCACCAACGGAAATTAACTTAACCTTAAAACAATATTTTATCAGCTATGCTTAAAGCTAGTAAAATTTGTGCCAAGTGGCAAAAAGGAAAAAAAAAGTTAAAACTGTGGACTGTGGTCCCCATGTCCGCTTCCACAATCTTCTCTTCACACAATGGTGAGAGTTTGTTGCCTAGCCGCCTGTTGGATTTTACAAGGACTTTTTCACCAACTTTGAATACCCTGTTCTGTCGGGCAGCATTTTCCCTGTTCCTGAGCTTGTCCTGGGCGATTTTTATCTTATCCTGTGGTTGATCCGACTGTGTTTGAATTACGTCGGCTGGCCTCTTGTCGATGACCGAATGGATAGATTTATTGTATCTGGCTGTGGCCAGCAAGATTAGCTCGACGGTGTCACTGATGCCTTTATCAATTTTAAGGCATCTAGCAAGCTCTACTAGAGTGCTGTGGAAACGTTCCACTTGTCCGTTTGAGACACTGTGGAGGTGCGGTGCATTCGAGATGCTCACGCCGAAATGGTTTTCCAGCATGGACAAAATGGTGTGCGAATTCAACGATGGTTCGTTGTTACAATATATGACCTTGGCTTTCGGGAAAACATTCAAGAGTTGTAGCAGTGCTGGTTTAATGTCCTCTATGGTGCTAGAGGGGATTGGCTGGACCATCGCAAATTTTGAGAATTTGTCAATGGATGTAAGAAAATATTTTTTATCCGTTGAGAAGATGTCTATGTGTAATATTTTCCCAACCTGAGACGGTATTGGTGTTTCCCCAAGCTCCTGCTTTTTGGGATGCCTATCATATTTAGCTTTAGCACATGTTTTGCAGTTAGCGACGATTTCGCTAGCTAGCTTGGCCATTTTCGGGAAGTAGTACTCGGAGAGTACCTGCTTTACATTTTCTTGGGCCGACCTGTGAGCCCTGTTGTGTTCAGTGGACAGAATTTCTCGTCTCTCCGGGACTGCAAAAATGTCCGTTACACGATTTTTACAATACCAAAATTTTGTGGCTGGAAATTGGCGTACCAGTTGGTCCTGTATCATTGCGAGTGTGTGCAAATCGCAATGGATGGCGTTTACGCCCTTAGGAACAATTAAATCTGCGAGATCATTGAGTAATGACTCTTTGCAGGAGAAGCTGATCGCATGCCGTCTCTTGTTTCCAAAGAGGACAAAGCTGCGTTTTTGCGGAAAGCGAGCTTCCTCCAGAGTTATCTGGTTTTGGAAGCAATTCAAGGGCTTATCCGTTGCCTCAATTGTGTGGGTCAGTGACAGCTCACTGTGAATCGTGGCCGCACTTGAAAAAGCTTCTTCCTCTCCCAGAACGTTAAGTTGCTGTCTTGAGAGTGCATCCGCAACGAGGTTTTCCTTGCCGGGCTGGTAAAAAATTTTCGCGCCGGACTCGTCGATGCGAGCTTTCCACCGTTTGATCTTTGCATTCGGATTGGATTCCGATACCGCGAAGGTCAGTGGTTGATGGTCAGTAAAGATGTTGATATCTTTCACTGCATATAGATAGTGACGTAATTTGGCCAATGCCCAAACTATTGCTAGCAGCTCCCTTTCATTGGTGGCATAATTGATCTCTCTGTCCTTTAGGGTTCTCGAGATCATGGTAATGGGCCGTCCCTCTTGGGATAGGACTGCGCCAATGCCGTAAGCTGAGGCATCTGTCGTTAGATCAAATGCTTCTTTATAGTTGGGATACCTGAGGATGACCTCCTCGGAAGCTAGAATGTTACGCAGTGTGAAAAGCTAGCCGTTGCGGCTCGTTGAACTGCACCTGGATATTTTTCGACCTGTGTCTGCTGACACTACCGAATTCCCCTTTCAGGATGTCTGAAATGGGCCGAGCTATGGACGCAAAATCTTTAATAAAGCATCTATAGTAGCTGGCCAGGCCAAGGAATGATCTAACTTCGAACACGTTTTTGGGTTCAGGGAATTCCTGAATGGCCTTGGTTTTTTCTGGGTCAGTGGTAGCCCCGTTGCTGGTGACTATAAAACCCAAGAAGCTAACGCTTTTTTTGAAGAATTTAGATTTTTCAGTTGATACCCTCATATTAGCATCGTAAAGGCTTTTGAGAACCCAATCTACGTGCTGGATGTGAGAGTTTTCGTCTTCTGAGAAGACGATAACGTCATCGACATAAACATAGCAAAATTTGCCTATCTGCTCTCACAGTATGTCGTCTATAGTTCTTTGGAAAATGCTGGCAGCATTTTTTAGTCCAAACGGCATTCTGCGAAACTCGTACTTTCCTCCATTTACGGAAAATGAAGTCTTTTCATGGTTGCGTTCTGCCAGCGTTATTTGGTGGTAGTCAGATTTTAAATCGAGCGTAGTGAAGTATTTCGCTCTGCCTAAATTCCCCAGTATCATAGAGATATTTGGCATGGGATAGCGATCAGGTATTGTCCTCTCGTTCAATTTGCGAAAGTCCAATACGAGTCGCATTTTACGGCCGCCCGTTTCGTCGGTGCCCTTTTTGTCTATTGTAGGGGGATCTCGACTTCTGGATTATGCCATTTTTTAGCAGCTCTTGAATCTCGCCATTGACGAAATCGGCCGCGCCCATTGGGTATGGGTAAGGTTTGGCATAAATGGGCTCCTCATCAACAGTTCTGATGGTGGCTACCACCGATGTGTTGTAAGGTAAAGCCTCATTGGGGTCCGCAAAGGCTATTTTCCTGTCGCGGAGCATTGTTAAAAACGTCTTTCTGACCAAAGGTGGCGCATCTGAGCAATCCACTTCGGTGAAATTCACATCAGGGCACGAGTGAAAATCAATTTTCTCCTCTTTGTTGCCCCATTTGATGTGGCCAGAGGCCAGGCAAAGTGATGCTCCCGCCTGTTTAAGAAGGTCGAGGCCTACGATTGCATCAAAAGAAGATAAGTCGGGTAAGATGAAGAAGGTGGCCTTCAAATCAAAAAGTGACAAGAAGCATTTCTTCGTGATTGTGGTGTTGCCGTGAATTGAGTGAATTTCGAAGGGGTTTTCTACCGGGACGCATTTCAATCCTTCGAACGGTCGGATGAAATTTTTCGAGGCGCCCGTGTCAATAAGCAGTTTCATATTTATCCCCGCTACTCTTCGTCTGATGACGGGCAGCAGGGATTTTCCCCTAAAAAATGGACTACGTCTGAATCGTATTCGCAAAAAACATCATCGTTGATCTCTGCTATTGCGCTGGACGCAGCGTTGGCGTAAGATTTCCCTTCCTGATCTGAGCTTTGGGTGACGTGGTTTACTCGTCTTACGGTCCCTATCCTCTAGACTCTTTGCAAACGATGTTGCGAACGTGTACCTCTCGTGGTTTGATTCCACTTCTTGCGCTTATGCCAACGCAGTTGGCATGTCCTTTGCCGAGAAGAGGACATCAGATAGGCTGCGTCTAAGGCCCGAAATAAATACCCGGAGCGCATCGTCCCGGAATTTATCACACAAAATTCTTGCCGCCGTTGTCTCGTACGACATCGTGGCTTTATTTGTGAGTAAGGTGAGTTTTTTCTCAACCTCATCGTAATATTGCAGGAGTGTGAGGCTTCCCTGTCTGAGGGTGCCCATCTCCTGTTCAATGACGTGGATCTGCCGTTTGTCACTGTAAGTGAAATCCAAACGGTCTATGATCGCGTCAAAATTTAAAATTGTGCCAAAGGAGGACAACACCGCATCAGCAGTGCCTCTTATTTTACTTCTTATTATAATCACTGCCTGATAATGGCGTGAACTACCATTGTACCGTCTAAATATGTGGTAGGCAGCGGTGGCGGCTTGCCTCCACGAAACATATGACTCCTGTGCCCCCAAAAATTCGGGTAGGCACTTGACAGCGTCCAGGGGCTCGCTGCATTGAACTGTGTCTATAATTTCTATGGCTGCATAAACCTTAATTTCTGGCGTTGGGGCCGAACTTCGGGACGTCGTGGACGCAGCGCGCAATTCTGCCACTTGGCTGGTCAATGCATCGATTACTTGTCTGAACTCCCGTTCTTTTTGTAAATTTGCGGCGGCCTGCCCGGCCAGGGCGTTGTCAATAGCCGCCTGCACTACTCCTCTAAGTTGTTCAGGATCCATGAGGTCTACCCTTTCGCCCGCTGGCGGGTTTCTACGCGTGTTTTTCGGAGTGGAAGCTCGAAGGAGTTCTTCACTATCTGACCCTGAATCGCTAGCGTACTGCTTGACGCTTCTATACTTAGAAAATGGCGAGCTCATATACGCACACAAAAGGATTAGAAAATGGGGACACAGAGCCGCCAAAATGAGAGCTCGTATTTCCTCACTATATAATTCACATAGTTAATTTTTAGGGTAGTAGATACCTGTGCCCTTGCATAAAAATTAGTGTAGTGGTAAATATTTTAAAATTATAATATTGTAAATTATAAGAGATATAGGGTAAATAAGACTACCACACAGCCTCGACTCGTAGTCAAAATATTTCAAGTCAGAAAAATGAATGAATTTAACGTAATATATTTATATATTTTATTTTCGTTAATCAAATCCCGAATTTTATCGGGCTCGGAGCCGTTTTACTCTCGTAGTATTCTTTATTAACTAGTTCTACTTTGCAGACTGGTTAGAAAATATTTAAATGAGGGGTGCACTTACATTTTCGTTACTGTGGTTTCTTCCTCAAAGATAAATTTTTTTTCCAAGAATGTAAAAATATCTAAGCGAAACCGTTGGGTTTTCATTGTTAAGCGCCAATTAATCTTATTGATGGGCGCGGCCTGAGGTGGTCCTCGATGGCCGCACTGTCAAGGGTGGTCTTCTTCGATGAGCCCACACGTATGTGCGGGAGAAACAATATGTTATATGTGTGTGGCCAAGGGTGGTCCTCTTTAGCCACACTGGTGAAACGCTGGTCTTCTTGGAGATGCCCGCTTGTAGGCGCGGAGGAAGCGGTCACTTCTGGGAGCGCCCGTTATAATTGAGTGGCGGTTAGTAGCTTGTGGTTGCCTCCCGTAGGTGCGGGGGGATGCGTTAGCACCCACGCGTGAGGATGAGTCGCTGAAAGCTGCTGCTTGTAATAGCCTCCCGTAAACGCGGGAGGAATATGGTTGCTGCTGGTCGCACCTGCTGAAGCCCGCTCGGTAGTGCGGGGGAGGAGGGGGCCTTGACTTGGTTCTCGTATGTGGAGATCGGGGATCCCTCGCTGGAGTCAGAGCCGGATGGCTATACCTTCACAATTGCTGATTAGGTTGACTTACGTTGGGAGGTAACTGCCCCCTTCGCCTGCTGGCCTAGAGACTCAGTTAGTGCAAAATAATAAGAGATATTTAACGGCGGTTGCCGGAGTTTTGCAATGCTATAGAACTTGTGTTCTTTATTCGTATAGAGCTTGAAGCGAACTAAACTTGAAGTTGACAAAAATGAAACTCATAGCGGCCACGCAAATATGCTGTGTTTGCCGGCTATGCACGAGCATCCGGCCAAATGCCGCGTCAGCGGTTTTGGCCGCAGCTGGGCTTCGGACATTCGGTCATCGCCTCCGTCCGGTTAGCTACTTAGTTAACTTAGACATAAGCAGGCTTACAAAGTATTTGCTGAATAGATAAGCGACAGCTTTAGTGGTATAAAAAAGAAGGCGACAAAGATAAGCAGAGAGCGCTGCAGGTGCCATCGTACACCTATGCGCGCATGACTAGGCGCTGGCGATCTGCTCCGAACAAGAAGATTGTTATGAAAAGGCAGAAAAATGTTTTGACCAATAAGAAAATGTTTACGCAAAGGATGAAAATGCTAGTAATGAAAAGCAAAAAGAAGGAAACAGGCTTAAGTGTATTCAAAATGAAAGTTCTGGAATTGAAGAGGCATCAAATACAAAAAAGGATAATATAACATATGACGAAGTTGCAAGGGAATTATTAAATATAAATGTAGATGAGAATGAATGCCAGTATAAAATAGATGAAAACAAAGAGTACAAGGTTCTTTGTCAGTTTTTTAAAATATTGGAGGATGAGTATGTGACGAACCCGCCTAAAAGGCGCGTACGCCACAATCATTATTACTAACGTTATAATAGCTTAAAGAGAAACACCGTGAAGTACAATAAATATAAAGTCACTGAGTGGAACCTGCTGTTCGACGGTAGCTCAGATCCGTTGACTCTCATCGCCGCACTCGAGGAGAAGATGACGACATATAGGATAAGTCCGGAAGAGATCCCCCGGGCTATGTCCGAAATCTTCGAGGGCTCGGCGGCACGGTGGTTCCGTACTAGCCATCTGCAGTCCGCCTCTTGGGAAACTTTCCGGAGGGAATTCCTGGATTTCTTCCTACCTTCTCGATATTGCGAAAGATTAGAGGATGACGGACTCACGTGCAGAGGTAAGGAGAGCCTTTCAAACATACCTGATCGAGCTCAGAACGAAGATGCAGCAGGCCGGGTACCGAGAAGAGGAAGAGTTATACCGAGCATACGAAAACATGGCTCCAGAGTATCGGCTGTATAACAAGCACAGTGAATTCGCGACGTTGAAGCAGCTGACCCACATGGCTACCGAGTACGAGAGTGTCAAACAACTGAAGTCGATTCGATGTGGAACCAAAGGGGTGACGGGCGGGAACCACGAGGGATTGCAACTTCGACGGTCGCCGAGCCCCTTCCGGAACTCGGAGAGTTCTACACAGGCAGGACACGTGACTCACCGGACGATCGGGCAAGGAACCTCACGAGTAGACGTGCAGCGGGCCTGCGGCCGCTGTGGTGAGAACGGACACTTACGTCGAGACTGTCCCAACCCACGCCGCGACTTCTGTTGGGATTGTGGCTGAGTAGGAGTGTTAACCATAGAGTGCTGCCGTCGGGATGCCTCGGGAAACAGAGGACGTCTCCGCCGGAACCCGAGTGCGGCGGAGACGAGCAAAGCATCGGCCCGACCCCAACAAACCCCCCGTTGTATGAAGTATCTGAAAAAATAGCTAAACGCATCCCCTGCTTTCGTAGAGCGAACTTTGCACTCATTAATAGCCTTATAGCTTGCTCGGATTGGTCCAATCTGTACTTAAGTACTAATATAAATGAAGCGGTTAATATATTTTATAACATATTAAACGAAGTTTTTGATACATGCGTTCCTACGTATTATCCTAAAATTTCAAACCAACCTCCGTGGTTTAACAAAGAGCTGGCACGACTTAAAAATGTAAAGTCTAGACTCTACAAAAAGTTTAGAGCTTCAGGTTCACAAGCTGCCTTTTCCCGATACTTAAGTGCTCGGTCTGATTTCACCGTGGTTAACGCCCAGTGTTATAAAAACTATTTAGCTCGTTGCAAGACCCAGTTTACACTGGATCCAAAACAGTTTTATAATTTTGTTAACACAAAGCGTAAATCTTCTAGTTACCCATCATCACTTAAATTTGAAAATTCGGCTGCTAGCACTGATCAAGCCATAGCCGATCTTTTTGCACAGTTTTTTCAAACCACCTATTCAACATCAAGTCCTCCAGATCAGTCTTACCCATATGTCATTCCTAAATCAAACTTTATTTGTTGTCCTGTTATAAGTAAAAGCTCACTTCTTTTAGATTTGCAAAGGGTCAAACCAGTCTACTCTCCGGGTCCTGACGGAGTCCCTGGATGTGTGCTTAGGTATTGCGCTGAGACTTTGTGTAGACCATTGCACAAACTGTTTACTTTGTCTTTAGAAACATCCGATTTCCCACACAGATGGAAGGAATCGTTTGTTATCCCGCTTCATAAAAAAGGGAGTAAATTGAACGCATGTAATTACAGAGGTATTTCAAAGCTATCAGCAATACCGAAGCTCTTTGAGAACATTATTGCGCCTCATTTACAACACAGTTGTAGGTCCCTTATTTCCTCTTGTCAACACGGATTTATAAAACGTAGGTCAACGACAACCAACCTTTTGGAGTTTACTTCATTTGTTATAGGAGGTTTTAGAAAGAATCGTCAGACTGATGTGGTCTACACTGATTTTAGTAAGGCGTTTGATTCTGTAAATCACCCGATTTTAGTCCGGAAATTGGACCTTTTAGGGTTTCCAGGTGATCTTCTTAGGTGGATTTTAAGTTATTTGAATGATAGGACTCAAAGGGTCATTTTTAAAAACTCTTTGTCATCCCTAATCCGAGTTACTTCCGGTGTACCACAAGGAAGTCATCTTGGTCCGCTCCTGTTTACATTATTTATAAATGACCTTCCATTAGTCTTAAAGAAGTCACGGGTTCTTATGTACGCAGATGACGTTAAGTTGTGCCTGCAATATAATGACCCCGCACAAAGTTTAGCTTTACAATCGGATCTAAATGCATTTCAAACATGGTGCATGGATAATGAATTGAATTTAAATGGTTCTAAGTGTAAACTAATGACCTTTTTTCGTGTCAGCCCCCACTACTCAACGTATACTTTGAGTGGTTGTGCGTTAGATAGGATAACGCATGCTGACGACCTTGGAGTCTACATGGATCCTAGACTTAAATTTTCCGATCACATTACTACTATGGTAAATAAAGCCAGGGGCGTGCTTGCATTTATCAAAAGGTGGTCGAAGGAATTCGATGATCCCTATGTCACAAAGACCTTGTTTATTTCATTAGTCCGACCAATTCTTGAGTACTGCGCTCCTGTTTGGAGTCCCCAATATGGGGTGCATATAGACCGGATTGAGTCTGTGCAAAAAAACTTCTTAATATTTGCCTTACGGAGACTTAACTGGGATACAAGCCTAATACTACCATCCTACTCTAGTAGACTACTTCTAATTAACTTACCATCGTTAGCTAACCGTAGAACTATGCTTGGTATTACGTTTATTAGAAATCTTATTCATGGTGATGTAGAGAGTCCCGAGTTACTGGGTCGCCTGCATTTTAATGTGCCAAATAGATTCACTAGAAACTATATTCCTTTAGTATTAAATCACTGTATCTCTAATTACGCAATGCATGAACCTTTTAGAGTACTTTGCAATGATTATAATAGACTATATCATCTAATATCTACTACTGACTCACTTCCTATCTTTAAATCAATAATACTATCCTCCCTAGTAACTAATTAGTTTTACTTGATGTATTTTGTCTATTCGTGTATTGACCTGTATTTAGTTGTCTATTGTTACATTGTCCTTTTCTTTGTCCGCGATTATGTTTACTCGCCCAAAACGGTGATGGGCTCCGCGCGTAACAAGCTTTGCTTGGTGTCGTAGGGCCACTTGTTTGTACTGACCATAGTGCATCAACGTCCAAGAAAGAAAGGTTAGGGGTACACGGTGGGCTCATCACGGCAGCGATAGAAGTCGGAGGGAGATGGGTGGACGCCACCATTGATACCGGGGCATCGAGGAGTTTAAAAGGACAATTCGTTGTGATTGAATGAAATTAGGGTCAGCGAGTGAAATGTTTTGCGGTATCCTCCATGATGTTGCATTTATATTGAAATGGGGTTGATAATCAGTAATACTGTGAGTCATAACCGCTGTGAATGCCGCACGATAGCATGTATCCCGTGATTGCACAAGAATATCGACAGTCCTATCAGAGATCATGGAAGATTCTCCTATCCCAGAAATCGACGTTTGCGATCTTCTATGATTCAAGTTTAGTTGGCTAGCTAAGCGAGAGGTTATGAAGTTTAGCTGGGAGGCCGAATCTAAAATTGCTCGGCAAGGCATGAATGCTCCAATTCTATTTCTAACGTAGATAATAGCAGTTGAAAGCAACACGTAGTCGATCGGCAAATTTTTTAAGGTTTTGGGTGGAGGGCTTGGTAAATGATGATCAGGATGCGATGATGTATGCGAACGTGATACTAATGCTGATGAAGTAGATGGTAATGGCTGAGAGCTCGAGGATGGATCGCATGATGGAGATGAAAATGAGGTTGATGTTGCGGATGGGTCATGGTTCATGTGTAATAATGAATTGTGCTTCATGCGACAAAACTTGCAGTGAGTCGACTTGCATTGCCTGGTGTTTGAGTTACCAAGGCTTGATCCAAGTTTTTCATCATCCTGCACCTCTTTTCCAAAAACGACTCCATAGCATCCCAGGTAGACAGCTCAGTGATTGACAAATCCTCTTCCCATTTTTCCCGCGTCCTCTGATTCAGTTTCCGAGTGACGATGTGAATTAAAAGTCCATCCGAAATTTGTTGCGTATTGGCCAGGGTTCGAATTGCTCGCAGATGCGAATTCATGCAATCGCTCAGCTCCCGAAGACCCTTCGAAGATCCCTTCTCGACACCATTTAAACCGAATATTGCCTGAAAATGTGCCTGAAAGTGTAAAACTTTATTATCAAATCGATTAACCAGCAAATTCATAGCCTTTTTAAAATTAGCATTCGAGGGTTCGAGCGAGCGTATGGTTTCCAGAGCCACGCCGCCCAAACTCGAACGCAAATATTGTAATTTTTCAATGTCGCTTAGCTCATCATTATTTCCGATGACCGTAGTGAAAGTCGCAAGAAAATCCGGCCACTCACAGTAGGATCCATGAAAACGAGCAATTTCCAAATTTGGCAACAGAGGCTTCCTAGATCGAAAAGAAAGATCCGCGTTATTAGTGATGTCAATAGATGTTGAATTTACAGCGGTTGAAGCCGGCAATTGCGACTTGCGATGAGCCGCCAAGCCTCGGCTTAGTTTCGCCTTCACATCCATGAAGACTTCAGCAAATTCAATCCGATGGTCGCTCGAGATCTCTGCAAAATTCAATCTTTCCAACGATGTCTGCGCAGAATCAAATGCCTGGCTTAAGGAATTGATCCATTCCATTCGTGCCACCAAATCAGCTTCGTCAAACTGATTAACCGCATCAGCGTTTAAATAGCATTTCATCGAGCTCATTTGCCGCAAAATAGATTGGGCTTTGACTCGGTAGTAGTCGACGTCACTTGTGGATTCATTTTGAGCCCGAACCGAGTTTTCCGTATCAGACATTTTTCAATCACGAGACAGAAAAAAAAAATGAAATGAAAAGGAAGTAAAATAAAATGTCCGACCGCGTTAGAGGCACAAAACACCGTATACCCTTTACCGAGAAAACGTGAAGGTTAACAAGCGTCGCCGAGATGCAACGGAACCTATAACTTTGTTTTTGTTGTTCTTGCCGATAAATTGCCTGCCTAGCAACAGCGGATTATGTAACTGGCAAACGAATGTATGTATGGCTATGTGTACATATATATATATATAACAAAGATTAAATGCGATTCACTTTGTTAAGAATTATTTGCACAACCCAGTTTTGGTGTTTTTTGACATGCACATATGTATGTATGTTCGTATGTTTGTGACCGAATGCACGATAACGACAGCGAAACAAAGCGTTTGTTTAAACTATATTAAACAATCGCAATGGGGAAGACAACAAATCTGCCACCCTTATATTTATAATTATAAACGCACGAATAGGTTATATTAAAATTTATAGCGTTTAGTCGGAGCGACAGACGGACTGTGAATGTGTAAAAAGCTTGGCTCCAAGATCTTTATATAGACATATGCAGGCTTACAAAGTATTTGCTGAATAGATAAGCGACAGCTTTAGTGGTATAAGAAAGAAGGCGACAAAGATATGCAGAGAGCGCTGCAGGTGCCATCGTACACCTATGCGCGCATGACTAGGCGCTGACGATCTGCTCCGAACAAGAAGATTGTTATGAAAAGGCAGAAAAATGTTTTGAGCAATAAGAAAATGTTAACGCAAAGGATGAAAATGCTAGTAATGAAAAGCAAAAAGAAGGAAACAGGCTTAAGTGTATTAAAAATGAAAGTTCTGGAATTGAAGAGGCATCAAATACAAAAAAGGAAAATTATTAAATATAAATGTAGATGAGAATGAATGCCAGTATAAAATGTGGAACCAAAGGGGTGACGGGCGGGAACCACGAGGGATTGCAACTTCGACGGTCGCCGAACCCCTTCCGGAACTCGGAGAGTACTACACAGGCAGGACACGTGACTCACCGGACGATCGGGCAAGGAACCTCACGAGTAGACGTGCAGCGGGCCTGCGGCCGCTGTGGTGAGAACGGACACTTCCGTCGAGACTGTCCCAACCCACGCCGCGACTTCTGTTGGGATTGTGGCTGAGTAGGAATGTTAACCATAGAGTGCTGCCGTCGGGATGCCTCGGGAAACGGAGGACGTCTCCGCCGGAACCCGAGCGGAGACGAGCAAAGCATCGGCCCGACCCCAACAAACCCCCCTTTAAGGGTACACGGTGGGCTCATCACGGCAGCGATAGAAGTCGGAGGGAGATAGGTGGACGCCACCATTGATACCGGCGCATCGAGGAGTTTAAAAGGACAATTCGTTGTGATTGAATGAAATTAGGGTCAGCGAGTGAAATGTTTTGCGGTATCCTCCACGATGTTGCATTTATATTAAAATGGGGTTGATAATCAGTAATACTGTGAGTCACAACCGCTGTGAATGCCGCACGATAGCTTGCATCCCATGATTGCACAAGAATATCGACAGTCCTATCAGAGATCATGAAAGATTCTCCTATCCCAGAAATCGACGTTTGCGATCTTCTATGATTCAAGTTTAGTTGGCTAGCTAAGCGAGAGGTTATGAAGTTTAGCTGGGAGGCCGAATCTAAAATTGCTCGGCAAGGCATGAATGCTCCAATTCTATTTCTAACGTAGATCATAGCAGTTGGAAGCAACACGTAGTCGATCGGCAAATTTTTTAAGGTTTTGGGTGGAGGGCTTGGTAAATGATGATCAGGATGCGATGATGTATGCGAACATGATATTAATGCTGATGAAGTAGATGGTAATGGCTGAGAGCTCGAGGATGGATCGCATGATGGAGATGAAAATGAGGTTGATGTTGCGGATGGATCATGGTTTATGTGTAATAATGAATGGTGCTCCATGCGACAATACTTGCAGTGAGTCGACTTGCATTGCTGCAAACTATGCCCCTTGCGCAAACAGTTAAGGCAAAGGTGCAACTTCTTTACTTCTCTATATCGAAGATTCGGACTCAAATTTAAAAATCGAGAACACTTTGGCAAATAATGATCCCGTGCATCGCAAAATAAGCATGTCAAATGATTTGAGTTAGAAGCAGAAGCATTAAGTGTATTTTGGTTATATTTGTGCAAGTTTGTTCCCACCTGCTGGCCTGGTGTTTGAGTTACCAAGCCTTGGTAGTTTTTCATCATCCTGCACCTCTTTTCCAAAAACGACTCCATAGCATCCCAGGTAGACAGCTCAGTGATTGACAAATCCTCTTCCCATTTTTCCCGCGTCCTCTGATCCAGTTTCCGAGTGAAGATGTGAATTAAAAGTCCATCCAAAATTTGTTGCGTATTGGCCAGGGTTCGAATTGCTCGCAGATGCGAATTCATGCAATCGCTCAGCTCCCGAAGACCCTTCGAAGATCCCTTCTCGACACCCTTTAAACCGAATATTGCCTGAACATGTGCCTGAAAGTGTAAAACTTTATTATCAAATAAATTAACCAGCAAATTCATAGCCTTTTTAAAATTAGCATTCGAGCGAGCGTATGGTTTCCAGAGCCACGCCGCCCAAACTCGAACGCAAATATTGTAATTTTTCAATGTCGCTTAGCTCATCATAATTTCCGATGACCGTAGTGAAAGTCGCAAGAAAATCCGGCCACTCAGAGTAGGATCCATGAAAACGAGCAATTTCCAAATTTGGCAACAGAGGCTTCCTAGATCGAAAAGAAAGATCCGCATTATTAGTGATGTCAATAGATAATGAATTTACAGCGGTTAAAGCCGGCAATTGTGACTTGCGATGAGCCGCCAAGCCTCGGCTTAGTTTCGCCTTCACATCCATGAAGACTTTAGCAAATTCAATCCGATGGTCGCTCGAGATCTCTGCAAAATTCAATCTTTCCAACGATGTCTGCGCAGAATCAAATGCCTGGCTTAAGGAATTGATCCATTCCATTCGCGCCACCAAATCAGCTTCGTCAAACTGATTACCCGCATCAGCGTTTAAATAGCATTTCATCGAGCTCATTTGTTTTTGTTGTTCTTGCCGATAAATTGCCTGCCTAGCAACAGCGGATTATGTAACTGGCAAACGAAGTTATGTATGGCTATGTGTACATATATACTCGTATATGTAATATGCGCTATTAACAAAGATTAAATGCGATTCACTTTGTTAAGAATTATTTGCACAACCCAGTTTTGGTGTTTTTTGACAGCGCAAAATGTACAAAAAATCAAACGGCCGGCTGTGCACTTTTATATGCACATATGTATGTATGTATGTTCGTATGTTTGTGACCGAATGCACGATAACGACAGCGAAACAAAGCGTTTGTTTAAACTATATTAAACAATCGCGAGACCGAGTTGCAGACTCCTATTAAAACTGCTATCACAACGGGGTCACCAAATGTTTATGGGGAAGACAACAAATATGCCACCCTTATATTTATAATTAATAACGCACGAATAGGTTATATTAAAATGTTTAGCGTTTATTCGGAGCGGCAGACGGACTGTGAATGTGTAAAAAGCTTGGCTCCAAGATCTTTATATAGACATATGCAGGCTTACAAAGTATGTTCTGAATAGATAAGCGACAGTTTTAGTGGTACAAGAAAAAAGGCGACAAAGATAAGCAGAGAGCGCTGCAGGTGCCATCGTACACCTATGCGCGCATGACCAGGCGCTGGCGATCTGCTCCGAACAAGAAGATTGTTATGAAAAGGCAGAAAAATGTTTTGAGCAATAATAAAATGTTTACGCAAAGGATGAAAATGCTAGTAATGAAAAGCAAAAAGAAGGAAACAGGCTTAAGTGTATTCAAAATGAAAGTTCTGGAATTGAAGAGGCATCAAATACAAAAAAGGATAATATAACATATGACGAAGTTGCAAGGGAATTATTAAATATAAATGTAGATGAGAATGAATGCCAGTATAAAATAGATGGAAACAAAGAGTACAAGGTTCTTTGTCAGTTTATTAAAATATTGGAGGATGAGTATGTGACGAACCCGCCTAAAAGGCGCGTACGCCACAATCATTATTACTAACGTTATAATAGCTTAAAGAGAAACACCGTGAAGTACAATAAATATAAAGTCACTAAGTGGAACCTGCTGTTCGACGGTAGCTCAGATCCGATGACTCTCATCGCCGCACTTGAGGAGAAGATGACGACATATAGGATAAATCCGGAAGAGATCCCCCGGGCTATGTCCGAAATCTTCGAGGGCTCGGCGGCACGGTGGTTCCGTACTAGCCATCTGCAGTCCGCCTCTTGGGAAACTTTCCGGAGGGAATTCCTGGATTTCTTCCTACCTTCTCGATATTGCGAAAGATTAGAGGATGAGATTCGGACTCACGTGCAGAGGTAAGGAGAGCCTTTCAAACATACCTGATCGAGCTCAGAACGAAGATGCAACAGGCCGGGTACCGAGAAGAGGAAGAGTTATACCGAGCATACGAAAACATGGCTCCAGAGTATCGGCTGTATAACAAGCACAGTGAATTCGCGACGTTGAAGCAGCTGACCCACATGGCTACCGAGTTCGAGAGTGTCAAACAGCTGGAGTCGATTCGATGTGGAACCAAAGGGGTGACGGGCGGGAACCACGAGGGATTGCAACTTCGACGGTCGCCGAACCCCTTCCGGAACTCGGAGAGTACTACACAGGCAGGACACGTGACTCACCGGACGATCGGGCAAGGAACCTCACGAGTAGACGTGCAGCGGGCCTGCGGCCGCTGTGGTGAAAACGGACACTTCCGTCGAGACTGTCCCAACCCACGACGCGACTTCTGTTGGGATTGTGGCTGAGTAGGAGTGTTAACCATAGAGTGCTGCCGTCGGGATGCCTCGGGAAACGGAGGACGTCTCCGCCGGAACCCGAGTGCGGCGGAGACGAGCGAAGCATCGGCCCGACCCGAACAAACCCCCCGTTAAGGGTACACGGTGGGCTCATCACGGCAGCGATAGAAGTCGGAGGGAGATGGGTGGACGCCACCATTGATACCGGGGCATCGAGGAGTTTAAAAGGACAATTCGTTGTGATTGAATGAAATTAGGGTCAGCGAGTGAAATGTTTTGCGGTATCCTCCATGATGTTGCATTTATATTGAAATGGGGTTGATAATCAGTAATACTGTGACTCACAACCGCTGTGAATGCCGCACGATAGCTTGCATCCCGTGATTGCACAAGAATATCGACAGTCCTATCAGAGATCATGGAAGATTCTCCTATCCCAGAAATCGACGTTTGCGATCTTCTATGATTCAAGTTTAGTTGGCTAGCTAAGCGAGAGGTTATGAAGTTTAGCTGGGAGGCCGAATCTAAAATTGCTCGGCAAGGCATGAATGCTCCAATTCTATTTCTAACGTAGATAATAGCAGTTGGAAGCAACACGTAGTCGATCGTCAAATTTTTTAAGGTTTTGGGTGGAGGGCTTGGTAAATGATGATCAGGATGCGATGATGTATGCGAACATGATACTAATGCTGATGAAGTAGATGGTAATGGCTGAGAGCTCGAGGATAGATCGCATGATGGAGATGAAAATGAGGTTGATGTTGCGGATGGGTCATGGTTTATGTGTAATAATGAATGGTGCTCCATGCGACAATACTTGCAGTGAGTCGACTTGCATTGCTGCAAACTATGCCCCTTGCGCAAACAGTTGAGGCAAAGGTGCAACTTCTTTACTTCTCTATATCGAAGATTCGGACTCAAATTTAAAAATCAAGAACACTTTGGCAAATAATGATCCCGTGCATCGCAAAATAAGCATGTCAAATGATATGAGTTAGTAGCAGAAGCAATAAGTGTATTTTGGTTATATTTGTGCAAGTTTGTTCCCACCTGCTGACCTGGTGTTTGAGTTACCAAGGCTTGATAAAAAGTTTTCCATCATCCTGCACCTCTTTTCCAAAAACGACTCCATAGCATCCCAGGTAGACAGCTCAGTGATTGACAAATCCTCTTCCCATTTTTCCCGCGTTCTCTGATCCAGTTTCCGAGTGACGATGTGAATTAAAAGTCCATCCAAAATTTGTTGCGTATTGGCCAGGGTTCGAATTGCTCGCAGATGCGAATTCATGCAGTCGCTCAGCTCCCGAAGATCCCTTCTCACCCTTTAAACCGAATATTGCCTGAACATGTGCCTGAAAGTGTAAAACTTTATTATCAAATAAATTAACCAGCAAATTCATAGCCTTTTTAAAATTAGCATTCGAGGGTTCGAGCGAGCGTATGGTTTCCAGAGCCACGCCGCCAAAACTCGAACGCAAATATTGTAATTTTTCAATGTCGCTTACCTCATCATCATTTCCGCTGACCGTAGTGAAAGTCGCAAGAAAATCCGGCCACTCAGAGTAGGATCCATGAAAACGAGCAATTTCCCAATTTGGCAACAGAGGCTTCCTAGATCGAAAAGAAAGATCCGCATTATTAGTGATGTCAATAGATGTTGAATTTACGGCGGTTGAAGCCGGCAATTGTGACTTGCGATGAGCGGCCAAGCCTCGGCTTAGTTTCGCCTTCACATTCATAAAGACTTCAGCAAATTCAATCCGATGGTCGCTCGAGATCTCTGCAAAATTCAATCTTTCCAACGATGTCTGCGCAGAATCAAATGCCTGGTTTAAGGAATTGATCCATTCCATTCGCGCCACCAAATCAGCTTCGTCAAACTGATTAACCGCATCAGCATTTAAATAGCATTTCATCGAGCTCATTTGCCGCAAAATAGATTCGGCTTTGACTCGGTAGTAGTCGACGTCACTTGTGGATTCATTTTGAGCCCGAACCGAGTTTTCCGTATCAGACATTTTTCAATCACGAGAAAGAAAAAAAAATGAAATGAAAAGGAAGTAAAATAAAATGTCCGACCGCGTTAGAGGCACAAAACACCGTATACCCTTTACCGAGAAAACGTGAAGGTTAACAAGCGTCGCCGAGATGCAACGGAACCTATAACTTTGTTTTTGTTGTTCTTGCCGATAAATTGCCTGCCTAGCAACAGCGGATTATGTAACTGGCAAACGAATGTATGTATGGCTATGTGTACATATATATATGTAATATGCGCTATTAACAAAGATTAAATGCGATTCACTTTGTTAAGAATTATTTTCACAACCCAGTTTTGGTGTTTTTTGACAGCGCAAAATGTACAAAAAATCAGCCGGCGGCTGTGCACTTTTATATGCACATATGTATGTATGTTCGTATGTTTGTGACCGAATGCACGATAACGACAGCGAAACAAAGCGTTTGTTTAAACTATGTTAAACAATCGCGAGACCGAGTTGCAGACTCCGATTAAAACTGCTATCACATCGGGGTGACCAAATGTTTATGGGGAAGACAATAAATATGCCACCCTTATATTTATAATTAATAACGCACGAATAGGTTATATTAAAATGCTTAGCGTTTATTCGGAGCGGCAGACGGACTGTGAATGTGTAAAAAGCTTGGCTCCAAGATCTTTATATAGACATATGCAGGCTTACAAAGTATGTTCTGAATAGATAAGCGACAGTTTTAGTGGTACAAGAAAAAAGGCGACAAAGATAAGCAGAGAGCGCTGCAGGTGCCATCGTACACCTATGCGCGCATGACCAGGCGCTGGCGATCTGCTCCGAACAAGAAGATTGTTATGAAAAGGCAGAAAAATGTTTTGAGCAATAATAAAATGTTTACGCAAAGGATGAAAATGCTAGTAATGAAAAGCAAAAAGAAGGAAACAGGCTTAAGTGTATTCAAAATGAAAGTTCTGGAATTGAAGAGGCATCAAATACAAAAAAGGATAATATAACATATGACGAAGTTGCAAGGGAATTATTAAATATAAATGTATACGAGAATGAATGCCAGTATAAAATAGATGGAAACAAAGAGTACAAGGTTCTTTGTCAGTTTATTAAAATATTGGAGGATGAGTATGTGACGAACCCGCCTAAAAGGCGCGTACGCCACAATCATTATTACTAACGTTATAATAGCTTAAAGAGAAACACCGTGAAGTACAATAAATATAAAGTCACTAAGTGGAACCTGCTGTTCGACGGTAGCTCAGATCCGATGACTCTCATCGCCGCACTCGAGGAGAAGATGACGACATATAGGATAAATCCGGAAGAGATCCCCCGGGCTATGTCCGAAATCTTCGAGGGCTCGGCGGCACGGTGGTTCCGTACTAGCCATCTGCAGTCCGCCTCTTGGGAAACTTTCCGGAGGGAATTCCTGGATTTCTTCCTACCTTCTCGATATTGCGAAAGATTAGAGGATGAGATTCGGACTCACGTGCAGAGGTAAGGAGAGCCTTTCAAACATACCTGATCGAGCTCAGAACGAAGATGCAACAGGCCGGGTACCGAGAAGAGGAAGAGTTATACCGAGCATACGAAAACATGGCTCCAGAGTATCGGCTGTATAACAAGCACAGTGAATTCGCGACGTTGAAGCAGCTGACCCACATGGCTACCGAGTTCGAGAGTGTCAAACATCTGGAGTCGATTCGATGTGGAACCAAAGGGGTGACGGGCGGGAACCACGAGGGATTGCAACTTCGACGGTCGCCGAACCCCTTCCGGAACTCGGAGAGTACTACACAGGCAGGACACGTGACTCACCGGACGCTCGGGCAAGGAACCTCACGAGTAGACATGCAGCGGGCCTGCGGCCGCTGTGGTGGGAACGGACACTTCCGTCGAGACTGTCCCAACCCACGCCGCGACTTCTGTTGGGATTGTGGCTGAGTAGAAGTGTTAACCATAGAGTGCTGCCGCCGGGATGTCTCGGGAAACGGAGGACGTCTCCGCCGGAACCCGAGTGCGGCGGAGACGAGCAAAGCATCAGCCCGACCCCAACAAACCCCCCGTTAAGGGTACACGGTGGGCTCATCACGGCAGCGATAGAAGTCGGAGGGAGATCGGTGGACGCCACCATTGATACCGGGGCATCGAGGAGTTTCGCCAGTGCAAGTTTTCCAAACCTGGTCGCCCGCGCAGGGGAGGTTCGGGATGTGGTTACTAGAATAGCGTTGGCCGATCGGTCATGTCTGGACGTGATGGGCACAACAGTACTCTTACCCATGTTGGTGATGCCCACCATGTTGGATCGAGTGATACTTGGGATGGATTTCCTCAAAGCGGCAGGAACGCGCATGTGGTGTGGGCAAGCCACCCTTGACTTGCAGCCTGAGGCCCAAGCAGTAGGAGATCCTTTGTTACTCCCAGTACTCATACCACCGAGGGACGATCGAGGAGAAGCGGTACGCACCGTCGAGTTTAAGGTCCAATTGGGGACTGCCGGCTCCTCCTTGGGAGCAAAGGTTCTCAGCCCGACGACTACGCGGGCCACGGCAACGACAAACGACCCTGGGATACCCGTAAGCTTGGAAGTGGAAGAGCACGACGAAGAGCGACAAATTGTACCTTTGAGCTTGGGGCAACAAGGCTTCATCGACCGAGAGTTAGCTTTGTTCGTATCGTCATGCGCGGCGATAAACCATTGAAGAAAAGGTATTATTCCAGGAACCCCGCGATCAACATATCATCAATACCCAAGTAGACGAACTGCTTCGCGCAGGAGCCATCGAGCCTTCTAGGAGCCCACACAGCGCGCCAATCGTTTTGGTGAAGAAAAAAGCTGGCGATTAGAGCATGTGCGTCGACTACTGACAGTTAAACGCGCACTCGGTGCCCGACGCCTAGCCGGTCCCGAGGATCAATCACATCCTCGAGAAGTTGCGACACGCGCGGTACATCTCCACTTTGGGTTTGAAAAACGGCTATTGGCAAATACCCATGGCCAGGGATAGTCGCCAATACACGGCCTTCACTGTTCCAGGTCGGGGACTATACCAATGGAAGGTCATGCTTTTTGGGCTGCACTTCGCCATTGCCACGTTCCAACGTGATCTGAATAGCGTAATCGGGGCGGAGATGGAGCCGGACGCCTTCGCTTACTTAGATGACATTATTGTCATTAGCGCTACGGAGGAACAACACTTCGCTAACCTCGCCGAAGTGTTCCGCAGATTGCGGGCGGCCAATTTGAGGATAAATCAAAAGAAGTTTACTTTTTTCAAGCAAAAACTGTTTTACCTCCGTCATGTGATCAGCGGCGAAGGGATTCAGACTGATCCCGAGAAGGTGTCCGCGATTAATGGGTTGAAGACCCCCACCAACCTGAAGGAACTCCGTCAATGGATCGGGATGGCATCATGGTATCGGAGGTTCGTCCCTAGCTTCGCGACCATCGTACAACCAGTGACCGAGCTACTGAAGAAAGGTCAGAAATGGACCTGGGGACCAGCAAACCGCCTTGGAAGAGATTAGAAGATGCCTGACCACCGCCCCCGTGTTGGGTTGTCCGGATTTCGACCAGAAGTTTTTTTTTGCAGACTGACGCAAGTGACGTCGGCTTGAGAGCGGTGTTATCTCAGGACATCGAGGGTCAAGAGAAGGCATCGCATACGCTAGCCGAGCGACATCGCATACGGTAGCCGCCGGTAGGGCTACCGACTAACTCCTGCGGAACATAACTATACGACGACGGAGAAAGAGTGTCTGGCCATCATCTGGGCCATCAGGAAGATGCGGTATTACCTGGAGGGCTACCGATTCGAAGTCATTACCGACCACTTGGCTCTCAAATGGTTAAATTCTATTGAGAGTCCTTCCGGCCGAATAGCGCGCTGGGCTTTAGAACTGCAAAAGTTCCAATTCAACGTGCGCTACCGACGAGGGAAGTTGAACGTCGTGGCCGATACACTTTCGCGACAGCCCCGTGAGGTGCTTCAATTCGCTGTCGAGCTCAAGGACCACTGCGAATGGATCGGTAAGATGAAAGACAAGGTACACGACGAGCCTGAGAAGTTTGCGGACTATATGCTAGAGAACGGCCAGCTCTACAGGAAGATGGGTTACCGAGCTGACGGCGAGGACTACTTCCCGTGGAAACTCTGTGTACTCACTCCCCATAGATCCCGCGTCTTATACGAGTGTCATGATACCCCGACCGCAGGACACTTGGGGGTCCGAAAGGCGATTACCCTCCTGTCAAAAAGATATTTCTGACCCGGCATGTACCGCGACGCAAAACACCATGTTCGGCACTGTGAGTCGTGCCAGAAATTTATGACCGTTCAGACCATAGCAGCAGGGAAAATGCTTACCCGCGTCGTAAGCGAACCCTTTGACATTTTTTGTGCTGACTTCATAGGTCCACTGCCCTGTTCGAAACAAGGAAACTCTATGCTTCTTGTTTTCCACGAAGTGTTTTTCAAATGGGTAGAGTTGGTCCCACTCCGGAAAGCCACCACTGCTGTAGTACAGAAACCGTTTCGGGACGCATACTCGGGCGAGTGAGCATCCCCCGGAAGTTCGTGTGCGACAATGGAACCCAATTCACAAGTCGGGCCCTTAAAGACTACTTTTATAAACTCGGCGTGGAAGTCCAGTACACGGCTCCGTATTGTGCGCAGAAGAATCCCACCGAGAGGACCAATCGTACTGTGAAGACGCTGATATCTCAGCTGACGGAAGACGACCAAGGTACTTGGGATAGTATGTTGCCGGAGATTTCCCTCGCTATCAAAAGTAGCGAATCGGACTCGACGGGGTATACTCCCGCATTTCTCACTCACTTATCGGCGGCCGTACATACAGGTCCTGAACACAAGGCGTCGCATCTCAAAGGAATCTTTGACATCGTACGATCGAATCTTCAACGTGCATCTGTAGAGCAGGCGAGGCACTATAACCTTCGAAGGCGCGAATGGAGACCAACGCTCGGGAGTCAAGTATGGCTGCGACAACATCCCTTATCAAAAGCGGCTGAGGGATTCGCCGCCAATCTCGACGGTCCCCATACCGTCGCAAGGTTCACGTCTCCAAACTTGGTACGCCGGCGGCGTCCGAGAGACCGACGGCGAGGGATCGCCAATATATCGCAACTTAAACCCTACATCGCCGGGCCGAGTAATCCGGCACGGTAAGCACCTGGAACCGCGGAATAACTTTAAGATCCATGCTTGTAATAGGTTAAGATTAACGGGTCCTTTGTTAGCTACACCGTTAGGTAGGGAGCTCAAAAGGTAGGTTTGTATCAATAAGTCAAGACTAATATTTCAGATGGGCGAGGTAATCGTGTTATCCGACGACTCCAACGACACCGAGGCCTTCTACCCAGAGGCAAACTACGGGGATGGCCATGAAGAAGAAGAGGTGGAGGAGTTCCTCACCTCCGAAGGTGAAGCCATGGGTAGCTCAACGGGATTGGACGACGACGATTTCCAGGATCCCGGCGACTCACACTTTGCTGGACTTCGCGGAGGTCTGTGGAGTCACCGACCCGGTGAGTCGCGGCGATACTACCAGCCGACGTCACCCCAACCAGCCTCGTACCGTCTCGACGACGACGAGGATAACGCCAGCGATCACGACTCCGACTGATTCAGTCGACCCCCAAGCTCTGGAGACAGCTCACCGCAAGGTCATTCCCAAGGACGACGGCCAGGGGAACCGTACTACACCGAGTCGCGACAATCCGAGTCGAAGGAGGACTGTCCGTGGTCCGAGGTATTCGAGACCCGGACAACCACGATTTCCGGACGTAGAACATTCTACCACCATGCGACCGAGGACCAGGTGTGCAGGTACGTCGGACACGTGTCGCTCATGCGCATCGACCCGCACAAGGGTCATATGTGGACGAAGTTGATCCCATTCTGGCGAACCGCTCACTGAATGGGAGAATGAGGTGGTAGAGCAAGTCCTCACGGACCTGTCAGGAGTTGGGTCCCCCGAGCATACCGTCTACAAGGTTCTTATGCACGCGCAGACGGCGACCAAAGCGAGCGCATCATCCATTTCTGCGATGGAGGTAGACCAGTTGGCAGAAACAAAGGATGACCTATGCCTACTACCTATGCATCGGCACTTCATAAGGCAGATAGAACGGAAGGTGGCTACCCGTATCGGTCGTGGACGTCGAGTGCGAATAGCCGTCGGAACAGGCGCTTACAAGTTCATCGTCACCATCAAGGAAGACGGGCGTCTCTACATTGCGCCGCGGGAAGAAAGGGGAGGTGTGACGAACCCGCCTAGAAGGCGCATACGCCACAATCATTATTACTTTCATTATAATAGCTATAAGAGAAATACTGTGAAGTACAATAAATATTAAGTCATATTAAGAACAAATAGGTTAAATCTAAGTTCAGAACCCGGGGTGGCAACGCCGACCGATAGTTAGCCAAGACATTTAAAATATAAGTAGTAGGAAAATACTACAAATACCGAATGCAGGAAATGGGCGGAAAAGGGAAGGCGGTCACATAGCAATCGTGACGTTTTTTTTCTTCTCTCGGGATCGCGGAACGTGTGATTTGGACACAGCTTAGCGAGGCTTCGAAAACCACGTGTGCTCCTCGAGCTTTTCCGCCGGTGGAGAATCGCAGAACAGGGCAGCCTTGACGCCTGACGCGACCGCTCTCGGCCTTCTGATCGCGCGTGTTCGGACAGCTTAAGGTAACCAAGTTCTACGCGGTGGTTCGCAAGTGATTTTAAAGATATATATAAAACGGGTCAGCTGAGTTTAGTACGACCAGGTTCTCATGTGCTCAAAACGGTGTAGCAGACCCGAGTGTGGATGAATTGAATAAATAGTGAAGAATATATAATCGCACCTCTCGGTCGTGTGTTTTCTTTTCGTAGTCAGGTACTAAATCTAACCTAACCTAACCTCATTCACACAGCTGCTTTGGGTCTGACACCCTTCCCGTTCGCCACAGTGGTCGTATTCCTGCTCCTAGTAAGATATTACCGTAGCACCACCGAACCTGAATGTGGTCCCCCTTCCCGTTCGGTCCAGTAGTTTCCCACTACCAGCCAGGTGGATTTTTCGCCTCTGACGCGAGATACAGGACTCCAACACCCGTAAAGTATCCTCCCGGCTTGGCATCGCCCGAAGGTCCAGCCCGGTGGACTTTTCGCCTCCGACGCGAGATACAGGACTCCAACACCCACAAAATATCCTTCCCGACTTGGCCTCGCCCGAAGGTCCAGCACGGTGGATTTTTCGCCTCTGACGGGAAGTACAAGACTCCGGCCAGCCCGATAGGTCGTAGCCCAGGAATTGGACTCTGCATAACCAACGTCGTCTGCGTTTTCATCGACGCAAATAAGGACCTCCGGTGAAGACTCCCCTCAAAGTTACCCGTTCCCCTGTGGAGTGGAACCCACTAGTCCGGTGTTTCGGTGATTTACAAATTTTCTTGTAAAGGACTCTTGGATCCGACTGAGATCTGTACCCCGGCCGAGGCAGTATAAAAATAAACCATGACCAGAAAATCCCAAAGTAAAATGTAAAATTAAATTGTCGTTAGAAAATTTCAAATCTTTTAGTTGCTCGCTAAGACGATTTGGAAAAAGAAAAGCTACATAAATTGTTGGATGACAACGACAACTATCCGTTGCCATTAATTGACGATATGTTGGATAGGCTTGTTAATGAAACCATATTTCGAAGTTAGACCTGAAGCGCGGATATTTTCATGTATTTGTTGATCAGGAGTCAGTTAAGTATACATCGTTCATCACACCATTAGGTCAATACGAGTTTTTGAGAGTGCCAATGGGTTTGAAAAAAGGCCCCTGCTGTACTTCAAAGGTTTATCAACAAAATTTTTGATGCTATGATAAGAAAAAACAAGGAAGAACTCTATAGTCGAGTACCTCGACTATCAGATACCCGTTACTCAGATAAAGGGATCAAAGGGAAATGGAGATGTGCAAGCAGCAAGGCGAGATTGGAATGCGCCACCTACCGGCGGTAGACAGATTTAAGCGTTATGGGCGTTACAGTGGGAGTGGCAACTTTTTTTTTAGATCAATCGATAGGTATTGACCAGACCAATACATTTCAGTTACAATTTTTTATCTAGCATAAATTGTGGGCGCCACAGGCTTGGGCGGTTTGTGGGCGTTAGAGTGGGCGTGGCATATTCGCGTAAAAAAGTTGCGCTGCGTACAAGGCTACGGAATCTAAATCTGAGAATTCAATTCTCTATCCCTGATAGTTTCCGAGATATCTACGTTCATACTTACGATTTTTTGAAGTTTGTGGGCGGTTTGTGGGCACTAAAGTGGGCGTGGCAAACTTTTTTTGAGTCAATCGATAGGTATTGACGAGAGCAATACATTTCAGTTAAAATTTTTATTTTAGCATCAAAACTGTAGGAGCTACAGATTTGGGCTTTTTGTCGGCGTTAGAGTGGGCGTGGCACTCTGATGAAATAAACTTGCGCTGCGTAAGAAGCTCAGCTCAATCTGCACGCTAAATCTCAATAGCCTAGCACTTATAGTTTCCGAGATCTCAGCGTTCATCCGGACAGACAGACAGACGGACAGACGGACACACGGACAGACGGACATGGCTAGATCGACTCCGCTAGTGATCCTGATCAAGAATATATATACTTTATGGGGTCGGAAACGCTTCGTTCTGCCTGTTACATACTTTCCGACGAATCTAGTATACCCTTTTACTCTACGAGTAACGGATATAACAAGAAAGAACGCTATAGTCGAGTACCTCGACTATCATATACCCGTTACTCAGTTAAAGGGACAAAAGGGAAACGGAGATATGCAAGCATCAAAGCGATCCCAATATATGGTTATATGGGCGATAGACAGATTTAAAAGTTAAGGGCGTTAAAGTGGGCTTGACAAACTTTGCGTGATTTATAGGTATTGACAAGACTAATACATTTCAGTTAAAATTTTTTATCTTGGTTTGGGCGTAACAAACTTGCGCTGCGTACAAGGCTACGGAATCTTAATGTGAAATTTTAATTCTCTATCTTTGGTAATTTCTAAGGTATCCGCGCTCAAATTTACGATTTGTTGAAGTTTGTGGGCGGTTTGTGGGCGTGGCAAATTTTATTCTAGCATCAAAACTGTAGGAGCCATAGTTTTGGGCGGTTAGAGTGGGCGTGGCACGCTGTTGAAACAAACTTGAGCTGCGCAAGAAGCTCAGGAGTCTGCATGCCAAATCCCAGTAGCCTAGCTCTTATAGTTTCCGAGATCTCAGCGTTTATCCGGACGGACAGACAGACGGACATGGCTAGATTGACTCAGGTAGTTGTCCTGATCAAGGTCGGAAACGCTTTCTTTGCCTGCTACATACTTTCCGACAAATCTAGTATACCCTTTTACTTACGAGTAACGGGTATAATAAAGTAATTATAATTATGGATGATATTATGATAGCTAATGAGAGTATAGAAGAACATTATGTTACGTACGCCCAACGACGAGGGGTGTATTTGACTAACCAGACTCAGACTGGTAAGAGCAGAGAAAAATGCAGTTCGGCAGTTTACCGGTGTCGCGTGGCCAGGACAACGGCCACGATTGATCTACTGGTAACCATACTCCGGTAGCTGGCAAAATGCAACAGCCGGCCGTTGACCCCCAAGATAGCAGATATCAAGAAACAGTAATTCTAGGTGGGAACACCTAGTTAATCGGATCCATACCGGCAGCCAAGTAAAAGCTCTAGTCTGGTATAAAAACCTTAGAGAATAAGAGAAAGGGGGAGAATCCATTCGGGTGTCTTGCTCACGGAAGGCGGCAGCTCTGAGGAAAGGCGACTTTCCCAGGACCACCAGGACCAGCCACCATATCCAACAGTCCTTGAGAAGGACACAAATCGCAGCTCAAAAAAAACTTATGGTCGAACCAGCGCCGCCATTGGCATCAAAGAACGTGGAAAGGATCAACAATAAGGACGACGTCCGACATACTGTGGTGTTTGTGGCCGCAGTACCCGTGATCCCCATGCTCCTGAATATTTTTGAGCTCAGTTCAGAGGCGAAGTGACCAATACTTATATACTTCGGAGAAAGTAGTGAAGCAATATAAATGTATTTATCAAGCCAATCAAAGCTAAAGTGAACCTATGCATAACCAAAGACCAATATCCTTAAGTAGTACAATTGGAGAACAAGTGAAAATTAAAAAAATATTGGAAGCATTCAAAAATGCATTGCACTACATTTAAATCAACTGAATCGGTAGGCAAAGTGCGAATCATGATGAACAATTAGAGAAGGCGAGTCTCTCCACTAGTCTTTTCAGAAATCTCATGCCTCTGCCATAATATATTCATATATTTTATGTTTAAGTGAATTGGTATATTTGAGAACAGCCGTATTTTGGGGCACGTGTATTTAATGTTTTCCAAAGCTCAGGTTCCGGAGCGTCGAGATCTCGTCGCCCAGGGTTTAAAGAGGGGGTAAGTTTGTCTGAACACGGTTCCTTTCTTATAATCATTCATGTATAAATATTCGTGCAGTATCCTACAGTTTTATAGACTACTAGAAACTTTTCAGCGGCGAGTATCAGCCTTGGAGTCGTGAATAGTCAGCGTTTTGCTGATTTGCTACCTTAAAAGGTGGTAAATTCGATACTTTCCGCTTAAAAAAATAATTAACAATTAAATTCATTTCATATGCACTAGCCAACATTATCTTACCCATCCACGGCGCACTCTGATTTATATTACTCAATAAAGTTAAAATGTAAAATGAAATCAAAAACATGAAGTGCTTGATCTTAAGCAAGGGGGGTGTGCTGACTCGAGAAGTGGAGTAGGTCAAGAGCAATGACACTATAAATATCTATTCTCGTTACGTTGGAGAGGAGAAAAGCTTATCAAGATCCCACTATCCGAATACGACGTAGCCGGCAAATGGTGCCTAAACAACGGACGCCTCTCCCTCGGTCCAAGCCCCTTTCAGGACTCGGGCACTACAGATATAATATATATATATATATATATATATATATTATATATATATTAAACAGATTGGTAAAGAATAAATTGGAATTAAAGATGGACAAGTGCGAATTTTTACTATCAAGTGTAGAGTATTTAGGTTTTGTTATTACGAGCAAAGGAATTCAGGCAAATAATAAAGGCATAGAAGCAATTCAAAATTTGCCTGTCCCGGACAAGGTACATTTAGTTAGAAGTCTTATAGGGTTATTCTACTACTTCAGGAGATTTATAAAGAATTTTTCAACGATATCAAAGCCGATGTATGACTGACTTAAGAAGGATAGAGAATTGACGTTTCGATAAAGGGAGTTAGTATGTTTTAATAATCTCAAGGAAAAGTTAGTAGCATCGCCAGTTTTAGCATTATACCACAAAAGGATGAAGTAGAATTACACACAGGCCACCAAATTAAATTGGGATTTCAGACTTAGATTCCGTAGCCTTGTACGCAGCGCAAGTTTGCTACGCGAATATGCCACGCCCACTCTAACGTCCTCAAACCGCCCAAACCTGTTGCGCCCACCATTTTTAAAGGAAGGGACAAGTCATAAACGCAATTGTGAAGATATAGTCAGGGGTGTCACAGAAACCGGCGACGGATTTGGGGACGGTTGGTTTACATAACATAAGTTACATAAGTTATGTTGACCATTTGAAAAATTTTAAACTTAATTTATGATTTTTTTTGCAAAATTACGATAAGAATACTTGTTTAAAGCGCGAATTGTACAAAATAAAGGAAATCAATGACAAATTTGAAATACCCGCCAGGCCCTAAACAGCTGCTTGCGGCTGCTGAATTGTTTTATTTACATTTGTAAATTGTCAAAAGCTATAAAAGCAAACCAAAATTCCATCTGCACGAATTCTTGCTCTAGATTACTTGCGAAGACAAAAACTTCGAGAGGCTAGGATGCAGAGGAGAATCCTTAGAAGCTCCTCCAATTTTTTTAATTTTAAGATAATTTAAAGATTCATTTTCCGCTGAAACTTTAAATATTATTGTAACTTTTAGATTTCGGTACAATTTTCGTCTTGATAAACATACATTTATGATGGTGTTACACCTGATTGAGGAGCATATCCCAAAATCGTCTATCTCGCCCTTGTTCCAGCTGGCCACGGTTCTGCCGTTCGTGGCAGTTGGCTCCTTTCAAAGAGTAATTGGGAAGGACTCGGACCTGGCCCTTTCTAGAACCAAAGTTTGCAAAATATTGTGGGATGTTTTTCCCTTGATGGAAAGGATTCTTTGTCCAAAGTTCATAAAATTCGACCAAAAAAAATCCGGCGCCACCCGTCATCGGTTTTACATGGTGGTCCATGGGCATTAAACTCACTGGACAGGTCCTTCCAAAGAGTGGTCACAAGAACGCGGTCGCCCCGAGTAAATCCTTTGGCAATGTCGATATTTTCGCGAATGAATCGCAAGAATATGGCGTCTTGTGCTGCTGACCTATGGTTAACCCTGAAAATTAGCAACGTTTATTAGTTTAAATTAATAATAAACAAAAATTTTTTACTTTTACTTACATGTTTTCTTCTTTTTCATAGCTGCCACCTTTTTGCAAAGGCGGCATGTTTTTATAATTTTTCTCAAAAACTACAACTTCTTATAACATGAATTTTTTACCAGGAATAGGTTTTATTTTTTACTACAATACTAAGTACCGTACTATAAAAAATTCTTTAACACAACATTTCGATATTTAAAGTTCGAGGAAATTGGTACCATTGCACATTGGGCCAGCGAGCCGCTTTTTCGACGAAAATTAAACTTTTAAAGCTAGGTTCTTCAAACTTGGAACATATGATAGTGTCGGTGCACATAAAAATATATCTAAGTTTCAGACCGATCTGACCACGCCTTCCCTAGCCGCCCACATGAGATAGGTTTCCTCTTATTAATACTTGTACGGTAATAAATAATGCTAGCACTCGTTAAATTCAACAAATGTTTGTAATTCATTTTTTTAACACTTAACCTTAATATTAATAAGTAAAAAATAAGAATGCATTCAAAATTACTATAAATAAGAATTTTACATTTAAAAATGTTCCTAACAGTCGTTCTTCTAAGACCTAAGATTTCAGCTAGTAGCTACGGCCTTGCTGTATTGCCGTCATTGGTATTTCCATTGCCATTCTGCCTAGGCTTATCCACATGTAAAGCCGTAGCATTCCACATCTCCTTCAGAATCGTCTTTTTTTGTTTCGCCATTTCTTTTTTTCATTTTCATCTCTCACTTGCCATTTTGTAAGTTTCAGTCTATATGCAATTTTAAGAACGAATTCAAAAAATCGAATCCAACCATGTAGAGGACTTTTGCCATATTTTAATGCTTCATGTCTGGGCTTAAATTTTGGTGAGTCTATTTTATTATTTTCCATTAAGACTTTTGGACTCGTTCCACATATCGGACACAATTGGCAAGATTTGGTTTCAGTCAAAATGTTTAAAACCTTTCCATCTAAAAGTGTCATTTGAAGATCATATTTAACTGAAATGGATTTTCCATTTACAACGGAGCAAACATA
Organism: Drosophila subpulchrella; assembly: GCF_014743375.2. Classification (NCBI taxonomy): domain Eukaryota; kingdom Metazoa; phylum Arthropoda; class Insecta; order Diptera; family Drosophilidae; genus Drosophila; species Drosophila subpulchrella. Next base: position 1,303,585 of record NW_023665567.1, read on the forward strand.
TGAAGATAGTCAAACCCACACATTTTTCTGATTAAAAAATGGTTTCTAGCCTCATTGGGGTCACTCGGAGTAAGAAATGTATTTTTTAACACAAGGGCTGTATGTTTCTCGTTCGTTTTTTCAAAGAAAAAAGAGATGTGTTGTGATCTGATTAACAGCTAAATCGGATGCCAATTTTCTCTTCTGACGGGCGTCCAACTGGTGTTGATGTTGAAGGCTTTGGATTTGAAGACAAGAATGAACTTACTGTTATAGCCATATTGGACAGAAGCCATTCGGTATGCTTTGTCTTAAATCTGGCCATACTTCTCTTACATTTTGCCAAGTTCTAATGTATATAAAGGTGAAAGCTTCTCTCTTTGGTGGTGATTTCATCCTTTTTCTCCGTGCTTAAGTCGAATTCTTTCAGATCATCATAAATCCAACTGGAAACGGCAGATACGCTACGATTGTTACACCCGTTACTCGTAGAGTAAAAGGGTATACTAGATTCGTCGGAAAGTATGTAACAGGCAGAAGGAAGCGTTTCCGACCCCATAAAGTATATATATTCTTGATCAGGATCACTAGCCGAGTCGATCTAGCCATGTCCGCCTGTCCGTCTGTTCGTCTGTCCCTCTGTCCGTCTGTCTGTCCGGATGAACGCTGAGATCTCGGAAACTATGAGAGCTAGGCTATTGAGATTTGGCGTGCAGATTTCTGAGCTTCTTACGCAGCGCAAGTTTGTTTCAGTAGAGTGCCACGCCGACTCTAACGCCCACAAACCGCCCAAAACTGTGGCTCCTACAGTTTTGATGCTAGAATACAAATTTTAACTGAAATGTATTGTTCTCATCAATACCTATCGATTGATAAAAAAAAAGTTTGCCACGCCCACAAACCGCCCACAAACTTCAAGAAATCGTAAATATGAACGTGGATATCTCGGAAACTATCAATGATAGAGAATTGGGATCTCAGATTTAAATTTCGTAGCCTTGTGCGCAGCGCAAGTTTGTTACGCAAATATGCCACGCCCACAAACCGCCCAAGCCTGTGGCGCCCACAATTTTCATGCTAGATACAAAATTTGAACTGAACTGTATTGGTCTCGTCAATACCTATCGATTGACCCAAAAGAAAACTTAGCCACGCCCACTCTAACGCCCATAACGCTTAAATCTGTCTACCGCCGATTGGTGGCGCATTTCAATCTCGCTTTGCTGCTTGCATATCTCCATTTCCCTTTGGTCCCTTCAGCTGAGTAACGGGTATCTGATAGTCGAGGTACTCGACTATAGCGTTCTTCCTTGTTTTGTATATAGATATCAAGCAGTTGCTCATTGGCGAACTGAACCACAGCTGCAGTATGTGGGATTTATACATATCGGTGCAAAATGTAGCAAAAAAGCTTAGATTAGGTTAGGTAGGAGTGGTTGGAGATTAGATACTAGTCCCCACACTTAGGCCACATTGGGCCCCTTGTGATACCACATGATCTCTGACTAGATCCTTTTTCCTAGCTCATGGGTTATTTGCTTTCGCGAAGTATTTTGTTCTTCTTAAGAAACATAAGAGTTTTTGGATGCTTACGCCCTGAATGTCCGCAAGGTTCGGAAGTGTGTAGCTACCTAGGGTTTGAAAGCGCTTTAGGTTATGCGCTGGGCAGAAGCATAGGAGGTGTTTGATGCTCTCCTCTTCGTCTATCTGTTTGCAGCTGCGACATACCCACCGTGTCCTTATCGCGAAAGATGTCGGCGGTTGTCCCCTGTCTTGCTAGCTCGTCTGCTATGCAGTTGCCCTCAATATTGCGGTGTCCAGGCACCCAGATGAGGTTGATTCTCAGATGAGTGGCCATCTCGTTAAGAGATTGGCGGCATTCAGAGATTGTTTTTGAGTTCGTTAAAATATCCATGTCTATGAAACTATCTATGTCATGATGAACTGAAGTGTCCAGGTGGGTCATGGCTTCCTGAATTGCCATAACTTTCGCTTGGAAAACACTACAGTGGTCTGGTAGGCGGAATGAGACTTTTATGTCTAGTTCGGGAGAGAAGAATCCCCCACCTGTTTGGGAGTTAAGCTTGGAGCCGTCTGTGTATATGTTGACGATGTTTTCGAATTGGTGTGGGAGGTTGTCCCAGTCTGTACGGGTGGGTAAGAAGATCTTGTATCTTCTTTCGAAGTTGACTATGGGTGGAACGTAGTCTGTACTATGTGGTAAGGATGTATGTTTTGTTAAGATACTGGAGTGACCCGTAGAGCCTGTTGTCCATGCCGCTGCTTCGCGGAGCCTCAGCGCTGTTGCAGATGCCCAGCTTTTGGCAAGTAGGTCCAGGGGTTGGAGGTCGAGAATTGTGTTTAGTGCTTCAGTGACGGTGGAGCGGAGCCCCCCCCCCCCCCCATGTAGGGGTCTGCGCTTCTGTGTATCTTGTGAAGGATCCGGAGGTTGCAATTCTTTTCTAGGGAAGGCCACCATACGATGTTTCCGTAGAGTAGAATGGGCCTGACTATTGCAGTGTATAGCCAGTAAACTATCATAGGGGCGAAGAGGGCTATGGCCGCTCTGCGTGTGCGATCTAGGATGTTGTCTGTCCAGAGGTGCTTTTTGTCAAGGATGACACCTAAGTACTTTGCTTGATTGCTAAGGGTTAGTTGCGCTTGGTGTAGTTTTGGGAGAACTATATTTGGTACCTTATACTTCCTTGTAAAGAGAACTAGTTCGGTCTTTTCTGGGTTAACTCCCAGTCCACAGACAGCCGTCCACCTGGAGAGGGTAGATAAGGCTGTCTCCATTAGATTGCAAAGAGTTTGCGGGAATTTGCCCTGCAGTAGGATAACCACGTCATCCGCGTAGGCTATCACTTTAGTGCCCGCCTCTTCTAGAAGTGATAGCAGTTTGTTGACCACTATAACCCATAGAAGAGGTGAGAGGGCACCCCCTTGTGGGGTTCCTCTGCTGAAATTTCTGGTCGAGTGGGCTGATCCCATAGTGGAGTACACTATTCTGCTGGTTAGCATGGTGTGTATGAGTCCCACTACGGACCGCTCAATGCCCAGTTCAGACAGAGCACCAGTAATCGCCGTTGGGGTGACGTTGTTAAGGGCGCCTTATATGTCTAGAAACGCTGCCAGAGAGTATTCCTTTTGGCGGAAACCTCTCTATACTGGATACAAGAGACTGGAGGGCGGTATCTGTTGATCTACCCATACGGTACGCGTGCTGTGCGTCAGAGAGTAGGCTTTGGTTGATGGTTAGCCTGATATGGATGTCAATTAGCCTTTCCAGGGTCTTCAACAAGAAGGAAGAGAGACTAATCGGGAGGAAGTCCTTTGGGTTGGTGTGGGAGGTTTTACCGGCTTTCGGTATAAAAATAAACTTAACGTCCAGCCACCTTGTTGGAATATGGTTTAGAGCAAGGCAGCCGTGGAAGATGGCTGTCAGCCAGGGTAGGGAAATATCTAGTGTCCGTTGTAGCTGGGCCGGGAAGAACCAATCCGGACCGGGGGACTTGAAGGGCTTAAAAGAGTTAACAGCCCATTGAATGCGGCCAGGGTTCGAGATGTTGTCTATACTCTGGTCGTCTAAGTTCTCCTCTATGTAGAGTTCCTCCACTACTTGGGTGTTTTAAGGGAAGTGGGTATCTAACAGTAGTTCAAGGGTTTCCTGACTGTTTTCCGTCCAGCTGTCAGCATTGGTTTTTAGATAGCCAATGGTTGCTGGAGATTTTGCTAAAATTCTCCTGAGTCTGGTTGCTTCCGCAGTAGATTCTATGCTACTGCAGAAGTTAACCCAAGCTCTTCGTTTTGATATTCTAATTTCCTTTTTGTATAGGCTTAGTTTTGTATGGCATAAATTCCAGGAAGATTCGCAATTGTTGTATTGAGCTCTATTTAAGTAAGTTCTACACTCTCTTTTAAGGTTCGCCAGGGTTGCGTTTCACCATGGGGGTTTGTGCTTTGCTTGGACTGTTCTGCTTGGGCAAGCCCTTTTTAAGGCCTCACCGCAGATATCAATAAAGGTGTTAACTAGGTTTTCTAATTCTTGACCGTTTCGTATGTGCGTCGGTGGAGCATGTAGGTTCCTGTTGAGGAGATTTTACTAGTATCCCCAGTTGGTTAATTTTAGATTATTAATGTTCTCGGCGGGAGGACAGTCTAGACTTATTGAAAATTCTATGTATCGGTGGTCTGAGAATGAGTGCTCGATCCCCACCTTCCACGCTTCTAGCTGGTTAAGTAGGGGATCAGATTAGTGTACTGTCTAAAACTTCCCTCCTATTTCCAGTGATGAAAGTTCGGTCATTACCTTTGTTGCAAATGAATAGATTTGATTGAAGGAGATAGTCGTAGAGTAACTCACCCCTTTCGTTAGTGTTTGTGCTTCCCCATTGCGTGTGGTGTGAGTTAGCGTCCCCACCCAGGATGAGTTCCTTAGATGAGTGTGTAAGTATGAGTTGCTCTGTTGTGGTGCTAGGTAATGGCCCTTCGTGGTCGTGAGCCAGATAGAATGATGCTATGGTGTGATGAGTGTTTTCGTTTAGCTCCAGTCTGACCGTGGTGAGGTCGCCTTCGCTAAACTGTGGAATAAGAAATGCGTTAAAGTGTGTCTTCGTAAGAATGCAGGTTCTGGTTTTACCCTTATCCTTGTTGTAAAATAGCTTGTATAGGGGGGTTGATAAGCCACAGATGTTGTTACCAACAATCCATGGCTCTTGAATAAAGACTACGTCTATTTTGCCTGTTGCCAGGCGTATGAGGAGGGCAGCGGAAGCTGCCTTGCTGTGGTGCAGGTTAATCTGCAGGAACTGCACCATCTTTAGGACCGTGGTCGGGCTGGGTACGCCTCGCTTCCTCCGCTATGTCCTGTAGAACAGTACGCCCTGGTCGGGTCGGGTCGTGTCCTGCCTGCATAGCTGCTTCAGGCTTTCTGTCAGCTCCGAGTCGGTTGACACGTAGCCAGTAAGGGTGGCCTCCTCGAACTCCATTTCGTCGTCGCTCGGGGGTTCGTACGACGCACAGGCAGCCAGGTTGTCTGCCGCTAGTTTGTCTGTGTCGTAGATGCGAAGTTGCACCTTATCGAACCCGTAGTTCACCCGGTTTTGTTGGGCTGCGAGGGGTTCCAAGCAGGCCTGGATTACCAATTTCATAGTGACGCGCTCGGTTTTTTCCACCTTGACCACCTTCCAACCGTCTGTCGGAAGCATCGGGTTGAACCTGGTCAGCAGGCTGAGTATAGCCCCTGGTTCCGAGGGCTCCGACGGCAGCCACACCCTCGCTCTCGGTCGAGACGGGATTTTTGCGGCCTCGCAAACTGCCAACTTGGCAGCCTTGTAAAGTGCTGCCGATCTCTCGTCTTCACAGGCGATCAACTTAACGTTGCCCTGGTACCACCCTGCATCTGTGCAATCGGGTGGCGGACCTGCGTTCTCGTCTAGCACTTTTAAGGCCACTGATGCAAGGGCCCGTCTAACCAGACCCCATTGGTTCCTTGGGATCCTTCCGCCTTCATCGCTCTAGTCGATGACGCCGATGATCTTCCGATCCTTTACTACTTCAGCAAAGGATCTCGACCATGTGCCGCGGTTGGTTACTCTGGCATTCTTGCTCGCTGGTTGAGCTGTCTCCATCGACCTCTCTCGCTTGTTGCTGTTGCTGGTGGTCATAGCGATGTCAAAGTCTGGGATAACCGCCTTTGCCCAGGCTATGTCCTCTTGGATTTTTAGGTAATCCAATTCTGACGTTTGATCCTCACGTATCGGGTTGGTGGCCAGCCGTTTGAGGATCCGAAAAGCTTTCTTTCGTTCAAGAGGTCCTGCCTGGTTAGGTGGTATCCTCTTGAACTCCTTTGCCCTGGTACTCACCACGAGATCAGCTTTGGCGCTCCCCTCAGGTTGGAGTAGCTGGTTAGCAACACCTACGCTGATGAAAGGCTTGGGGTTGTCGCTATGGCAAGTTGGGCTTAGCCGGCTGCGTTGTTCGCTGGCCTTGGCAGGGACGTCACATGAACAACGGTAATCGGAGCCGTGATCTTGCTCTTCTTGTCGTCGTTGGTTACGACTTCCGACTTTTTGAGAGTGTCGGGCTCTTTTTTGGTGCTGTCTTTTTTGTTGTTAGTAATTGAGTTCTCCATGTTAAATCCCACGAGCTGCGGAGAAGGGACAGGTCCACCCGGGCAGAGATCCGCTGTACCCGGGTAAGGCTGAATTAGAACAGGCGATCGCCACTTGTCTGAGCTCACCGTTTAAGACTGAGTTTTTTAATGCCTCGGGCTCCAAGCCAGATTGACTCTCGGCACGGTCCGAGTGACACCTTAGTCCAGCCCGGGGTGAGATGAGTTGTGTGGGTAGGGAAGAGGTAGGTTCAAAGAGTGTGGGAAGGGGGTATGTGTGAGCTATTTGTCGGAGGCGGCAGCACAAGCGCGACGTCGGTACTGCTACGGCGCAGATACCCGCTGACTGTCCGGGGCTACTTATTTACGCTTAGTGCTGGGGGCGTGGTGGTAGCCGGGTCGTGTCCAACTTCCACGCTTATTCGTAGCTACCCTGGAGAACCAGGGCGCTCGCTATCCGCAACCTGCGACCCGTTCGGTAGCCTTCAGCTAGGCGTCCTCCGAGCCATCCCACTAGCTCTTTGGCCGAAGCAAAAAAACTTAATAAAATTAGTTTATATACACTTTGCACTTTAATGACACATAGTATATTTTTGGCACAAGATGGCACAAAATTTGTTATAATCCACAACAGACGGGCTAGCAGATTAGCTTTTTTCTACTTTTGGACAACACCAATAAACGCACACAAAGAACACAATATCAAACATGAACAAAGTCTTCTTTAATACAAATATTATTTTCTTTATATTCCATAATTTTAGTGAAAATTGCTTAAACCACAACCATTTTAGCACGCTCGCAAGTAAACAAAATCTTTCCCGCGCTTTTAAGTTTCGCACGCATGCAATCAAACAGCTGACTTTGAAGGGCTGCCAAAATTTCAGGGATGCATCACAACAATTAAAATCTCTTGATTCATTTTCGTCAAAGTATATACTATTCAAATTTTATTATTAAAATAGGTTTACTTTCTATGACAAATTTGAATTTTCGTCGAAGAATCGGCTCGCTGGCCCAATCTGCACTGTCAGGCTGGACGGTTTGCAGACGGTTTTTTAGCTCATTTTTTCAATACGGTTTATTAAATGCAGATGCCACCAAACCAATGGATCATCTTTTCGCATAATATATTCCTCGGCTAAGTATTTATCCAGTTCTTTAATGACTGCGCCAGTGCTGTTGGTGGGTTTATAGACATTTTGGAAATGTCAGACGTCATCATCTTGGTTGTGTTTGGTTTGGCAGGCATTATCTTTTACGGCAAATTCAGACTGAGCAGTGGCCAAACCCATTGGCATCAATTTATTTTTTAAACCATCTAGTGCCTTTTTGTACGCGTCTTCGTCTTCTGATTTAAACATTCGCCCTTTCAATCTGGGGTCCAATATAGTGCTTTCAGCGTACAAAATGTTTGATTCATAATCATGAAAGCTAGCATTTCTCCCTAGTTGTATGCACTCAATGAAACTTACAATTTCTTTGTTTGTGGCCAATGCACACTGGTCCCAATGCACACTGGTCCCAATGCCCAATAATCTTGCATAAACTAGAATGAAAATGAAGCTACAGACTTGAAACTTGGCACAATATATAGTTATTATATATGCAAAGTCTTGACAAAATTTTGTGCCGATCGGGCCACGCATTCCTTTCCGCCCCATAGAAACCAATGCACCCTGGGACAAAAATTAACAAAATATCCATGAAAATTGGTCCAATATATCCAATAAATTTTAATATATATAAAATAACTTTAGTAAATATCCCCTCTATCTCCTCCCGCCCTACCAATCTTCAACTTCCAAACTAAATAATGCATCTTGAACAATTTTAATATATTTACTTAACTAATTTTTAATCATTTTCAACATCTAAATCAAAGGAATAGGCATCGATACATTCAAATATATCCAAGTCATCTTCATCATCGTTATCTGTAGTAGGATAACTATTTAGGAAATCGACATTTGGTGGTGTTAAAAGATCAATATCTTTTTCTTGATGAACTCTTTGCTTGATGTGGATGCTGGAAACCATCGGATCTGATGAATCAAGTGCTCTACAAAAACCGTCAGTCATGGTGTTTAAGCGACTATTTTGTCTTGCATGCGAACGTTTATCATTTTTATAAATTTTGTGCCGAGCTTCGGATGCATTTTCGCCTAGGCAGCCAAGTGGAAGGGACGATGCGGCAACGATCTGGGCCCCATGAGCTAGTACTTTATGTACAGTAGCTGACATTGGGTACTAGGGATATTTTCCTATATATAAAAATGCAGTTTTGCGCAGAAACTTTTAAATTTTGAAGCATCTATTTCAAAGTTGCTTGAAATTGCTATTAAAATAAAATACACATTTTTCAAAATCTCCTGGTTGAACCCAAGTGCATTCGCAAATTTGTCGGTATGCAAAAATGCTCTCCTCGCTGTGTTCCCGTCGTTTGTACTGCCGCTTCCGTTTGCTTTGGGCTTATCGACATGGAGCCCAAGCTCCTCCCATAATATGTGCTGTATTTCTTTTTTCAGGGCAGCTACTTTTTCTTTGTCTTGAGGGCCACGTACTTGCCACTTGTCAATACCAATTCAAAATGACACTTTTAAAACAAATTTGAACAAACGAATCCACGCATATAGAGGACTTACTCCATACTCGAGCACATGGGAGTTTTTCGGCGTAAATTTGTCCGATTGAACATCAGCGACATTCATGAATTCCAGGGGCTTCGCTCCACAGATTGGGCAAGACTGGGTCGAATTGGTTTCTGTCAAAGTATTAAGATCAATTAATCAATTAATGTACTTTCAGTTCAAAATTTATAGGGAAAACGCTGTTGTTCTCATCTGTGAAACCAAACGGCACTTAACTTTCATTTTCCGAGTCCAGTCGTTTTTTCTCTGCTCTGATATGACTTTGTGTTTCTTTTATGAATTCAATTTTTAGAGGCCTGCAAAATCGAACAGACTGCGGAGACCGATTTATCCAAATAACTCGACCTATCGAATCCACTAACTTAAGCGGAATTAGTGTTGTCACAAACAGAGACTGATCGAATGTGTCTGTAGCTTCCAGTTCAAAATTTTCCTTGTAAAGGCTTTGCCTAGTTGAACAGTCAATTCCATAACTGGCAATCAATGTCAAACCGGAAATATCTACGCTCGGCTGTGTGGTTTAACAAGTTCTGTAATGAGACAGACGCGACAGATTCTGTAGTATATAGACCTTTAGGTCTGCATTTATCTTTTGCATCGATAATTTGCTTGTAGCTTGGGTAAATATCAAAATTTCTCTTTTTACTTTCCAGTCTAATGCTCACGTACTGTTTTTTGGTGAAGCCATTCTCCATCAAAAAATCTAAAGCTTCTTCTGGAGTTAATGGTACAAGCTCTGATTTCGTTGTTGCTTCCTCCACGGGCTTCAAGCACGATTTCTTGGCAGCGATACCAGTTGCATGAGCAAGAAGATTGACATCATTATCATTTTCTGCTGAATCTTCGCATGCTTTAATCGAGAACGCCCTTCATCATTGCTTAATCGTGGCCGTCCTCCACTATAGGGGGATTCTTTAATATAGTCTGATGGCTGAAATTTCGCTTGAAAACGTAATGCAAGAAAACTTTCTTTTTGCGCCTTATACCTTGGAACTATCCGAGAGCATTTTTTTATTCCAGCATCAACATAAGAAACAAAGTTCTTAAACCTCTTTTTTAAAGGATCCTCTTTGTTTTGCTTTAAGTTTCCAATTCGATGCTGCAACACAAAGTTGTAAAGGCTTTCGATTTCGCGTCCATGTGCCAGCCAATACTCTAGCATTTCTGCATAACTTAGGTCTACCTTGTCTAGCAAAAAGTTTTTTTTTGTAAAATGGAGCAAAAACGAGCAAAAAGGGTTTATATCATCGTATTATAAATAAATTCAATTCGTTTCAGAGTAGATTTCCGTTGTTATTTGGAATTTGGCTTCAGTACTGGAAGCACTCCTTCAATAATTTTTTCAATCCTGTGAAGAAAGTAGGAAGTGTATCCTCAGAGTCGATAGCGTGGCCATAGCTGCGTCTTTTAAAAGTAACAGAAGCTTGAACATTTTGAAAGTAGAGTTCCAGCGTGTTGGGACGTCTTGCTTAATTCTAAGTTCTGGCAATTGAAACATGACCTGCATCTCCTCTAACTTCTTAAGACCAGCTGAGCTACGGTTAAAGTATTGGGCGATTGCTTTTGTCCGCACAATGTCAATTTCGTCTAGAGCCTTCTGGACAATTGAATTTAGAGTATGAGCAAAGCATCGAATATGTTTCCAATTGCCATTATGAATGGCTTTAACTCTCGCCATCACTTTATTTTTAAAATTCTATTCCAGGATGATTGCTCCCAAATATCCGCAAAGATTATCCGAAGTGTGCCTCAGTGGGAATGATCGACAATCTATCATATATGAGCAAAAACTTGTTGACTCTTCGTCAATGAAATGCACAGTGACGGCCATAAAGATTTCATTTTAAAGATGTCCATCCATCTGTGGTCAGGCAGACCGCGGTTGCCTCACGGAGCTTTTCCGATATTTTTTGCTTTACTTCATCGCGGAGTTTTGGAATCAACACATTGGTTAAATTTTTCCTGGTTGGAAGGCTATAAACTGGGCAATTTGAAACATCCGAAATACATTTTTTTAAATCCCGCTTATCCACCAATCGCAAAGCGTGTTGACCTTTGGCAATCGTGCGAACCACCTGCTTGTCAAGGCACTGCAATTTGCTTTGCGAAACAGGCTTCAAGGCAAATGTGGCTATTTTTGGCTGCGCACTTTTTACAGAAATCGTAAATTGCTTTGCGATTTTCAGCTTTGTGTTGTCCTGCAATATTTTCATTTGGCCTGCTGGTCTCCCAAATTCTCAAAATGGTTTTAAATTTCGTTATATTTTCCAGAGGACATCTTTTTGAGTATTTGAAACAAAATAAACGGAAGAATAATCAGTTTTGCGCGTTCTGAGAAAACAGCTGATTGACTGTAGGACCGCATGCAAAATGCATCCAAAAATAAGATAAAAATACTTTTTGAGCCAAAAACAGCAGAACAAGTTAAAAAAAGATCAAGTAAGAGAGCAAAACTGAACAAGTGAACAAAATAGAGCAAGTAAGAGAGCAAAACTGAGCAAGTGATCAAAAAGGAGCAAGTGAGCAAAAATGAACAAGTGAACAATTTAGAACAAGTAGGAAGGAACATGTTCACTCACTCAGTTTAGTGAGCCATTTTTTTTTGATCACTCACTCATGAGTAACCCAACACTACAAGGCGGTACATTTAGAAGTTGTATCGGATCTAACCACTCAAGCGTTTTCAGCAGCACTTAAATGGTTCAATGGACGGACAGGAGTCGCAAGGAGCACCTATTGTGACAACGCCACAAATTTTGTCGGGCTAGAAACGAGTAGCGAGATATAAAGCCTACGATATATTCGGATGAGGGTCGAGAAACAATTACGAAAACATGCTCGCAGCTAGGAACAGTGTTCCATTTTAATTCACCACGGGCACCTCATTTTGGAGGGCTGAGGAAATAGAGATAGAGGAAATATTAAACTCGCGGCCTCTTACTCCCATTTCTTCCAGTCCACACGATTTTTCTGCATTGACTCGCGGACACTTCTTGATCAGAGGACCACTAACCGCGTCTCCCGATATTCATAACAAGGAGGTACGATCTGGTCTACTAACAAGATGGAAACAGATAGACAAGGTCAGGCAGGAGTTTTGAAAACGATGGAGCTACGAATATCTACAAGAACTGCAAAACCGATCAAATTGGACAAGGAAACAGAAGACAGTTGCCGTAGGAGACCTTGTGGTAATCAAAGAGGACAATATGCCACCGTTGCAGTGGCCACTAGGGAGAGTAATACCGGTAAACGCAGGGAAGGACGGGGAAATCCGAGTCGTCAACATCCGGACTTCAGCAGGAGAATGCACGAGGGCAATTCATCGGCTGGCGATCTTAGCACTAGACACTCAAGGGGTACCCGAAGAAGTGGAAAAAAATGTCAGAAGGTCCCCAAGATTATGAACGAACTCATAGTTGTGATGACCCTTGTCAACACCACCCAAGCCCTCCCGATCATGGCAGGAAGGTTGTGCCATTACCAAATAACACGGGAACATATGTAAAATCAAGTAATAGAATAACTCTGACGTCAGCAGAATGGACAATTATATCATATTTTGATCTACGGTTATTGGCGCAGGAAATCGCTGCATTTAAGGAGAATATCGAAGAGTTACCAGCATGGTGCCTCCGAGGCGGATCTTGTCCAACAATAACACATGTGCTCGAACAAGAGGCCAGCGAGTTATATGATGGTCAACAACTGTTCGATCATCATCGATAACGGAGAGGATCCCTGAATCTGGTAGGAAATTTCGCCAATGGGCTATTTGGAGTACTACCTTTTAATATGCACAAAACATGGAGGAGGTCATGAGAAGGATTCAAGCAAAGGAATTATACATCACGCATCTGATCAAAAATCAAACTTCGGTTTTAGATAGCACGATAAACGTGATGAGAACCAGTAATGGTGAAATGAAACGCAGGATAACGTAACGCAGTAGGACGTATATCATTTGACACCGATTCCGATAGTTACCCAACATCAGCTAAACGCAAAGAAGACGGAGACCAAGTATCTAGCGATTACTCATCATCGAGATCGACATTTCGCACTAACCATGGAGGATCTGAAGTAGTGCACGAAAATGTCAAAAGGACCTGTGTTGTGCAATGTAAAACAAACAACGTTAGGTCCAGCGCATGATCAATTGCAATGCGCTCTGGCGGCCATTCAAGCTGAACAAAAGACCATTTGTAGACCCGGAAGGACTAACACGACATGCATATGGAATCCCCTCGATGCTCCACATTCTTGGATTTTTGCTACAACGCAAGAAATAACTCTAACCCATGTTTGTGGTGAAGATCGGCGAAATATACAAGTCCATAATAGTGGAATCCTGACAATTAATGCGGACTGCACTGCGAGGAGTCCAATATTTACGTTACAGGGACATCCAGCTATAAGGTCAACGATAGAAAAAAAAACCGGCGACAATCGTTACACATCCGATAGAGAGACCATGGCAGGTGAGTCGTCAAGGCACGACCACGCACAACAAGACAGCGGACAAACTAAATCACCTGCAGGGAAAGGTACATCAACTACAAGAGCAGCAAGAAAGAGGGGATCTAGAGGCAACATCAAATACGCAGGGGAACTACGTTAAAATAATCTCCATTGCAACGGGTCTCGTAATATTACTGTTGTTAGCAACAACTTTTGTACTCATCAGACAAATTAAGGGTAAAAAGGTGTTCCACCAAGAGAACGCCGCGGAACAGAGCACCGCTTCTCCAATTCCAATGAGTCAGGTGAAAACGCTCACAAACACAGAATAATCAATTTTTTTTTTGTTTTTTTGAGTATATTTGGTTATAAAGTATATATATATAAAAAAAAGTGGACGTGGTCTCGTGGCCCGAGTCACTATTGGAATCGTGATACTTCTCCAAGGGATCAGCAATCGGTACTGGAGGACCACTCAAGGTAACAGCAAGCACAGCCCACCGAACAACAGCAAAACGATCCTGAGAAAGAAGGACGAAGGAACCCGGGTGGACCGTCACAGGCCGATTTGGAGGATAACGCAGGCCATCTATAATAGGACCCCATGGAGTACGGATCAAGACTGTAAGGTTTTGACGACGTACATAACACCCGGGGATGTTAGCCAGTAAAGACCAACAGTTGGGGACGCGAGTGAAACGCATCAAACCGTCAAGGTCCAAACCGATTTCGTAGTGACTAGCAAGCACCATTGCGACAAACTGAGACCCGACGCGCGGAACACTGCAGCTTTATAGATGATTAACGAAACCACAGAAAAAATAAATACATATACTTAGTGGTAAAACTAAGCAAATTGATTAAGTATTACGTACAAATCAAGACAGATTCAACATCGCATTCAACACCGGAATCTGAATCATCATCCCAAGATGACACATCAGCACGTAAAATAAGACTGTTGCTACGGTGCAAGGCCAGAACAGCACGCGGAAAATCCAGGACGGACCCGTCGTCCAATAAAAGAAAGGACTCAGGATAAAGTTGGACGTCGCGATCAGCTGGATATTGTAGGTTACGCCAAACAAAACCAATCGGACTACGTATCCACAGTATGTCTCCTCGACGAAAAATTTTGGGACCATTTGGGTAAAGAAAGCACAGTCCTTGTGGGAGACGGGTGGCCCTCACCTCGCATGCGAATTGAAACACGAGATAACACGTATAAGGGACGAGCACCATATCGACAACTGATTAATAGTAGCTAATATCCGCCTTTATTGATGAACCCGTCAAGGGGGAGAATGTTAGTAACCAAGGTTACTCGGCTCGGTCTAGCAAGGTTGCGCAGCACGGGTCAAACGCACGCGACGCCCAACACGACGGAGTTGTAAGTTATCAACAAGCGAGACATACGATCAATGCAACTTATACGTAACAGCGACCAGGCGCACAGTAGCAGCACAATATAGTGCCGACGCTGCAAGTTTGGGACGGTCGGTCAAGACTCAGCATAACAGCCCAACAAGCGGTATACTGCTGACATTGCAGCCTGGACGACCGGGCAACGGTCAAGAAACTACAACCAGGTCAACCCAAGTAGAGGAGCTGCTTCAACACAGATGCACTACACAGCAGATATTTTATACACCCAATTTCCGGGTCAGAATAATATCTAAGCTCTGATCAACAGCTCAATAAAGTTAGTTACAAACCTAAGTCCCACTGGACTCATTACTTCTATAATCGGTTGACTCTCGATAACCCATCCCAGTACAGTTCATATAGCGCCTGTGGTCCGGCACCGTACTAACCATAGTTACCCATGTCGCGACGCGATCGTCCTGTCATACCTAGCGTCCCGGTGCCAGAAACAAGCGTGTAGTACCCCCTTGTCCCGCGGAGTGACCAAAAAACATTGTCTACCCCGGTTAAACACGAACATTCGTTAACTTACCCCAGTACAGTTTCTATATCGACTGTAGTCCGGCACCGTACTACCCATAGTTACTCGTGTCGCGACGCGATCGTCCTGTCATACTTAGCGTCCCCGTGCCCGCGACAAGCGCTCATACCCCCTTGTCCCACGGAGTGACCCGAACATTGTCTACTCCGATTAAACACGAACTGGTTATGAAACGTTATTAATTATGGTTGTACCATTAAATCTTAATGGATAATGTCTATTCTTTTATTTCTCTCTCATAGTTTCTTACAAAGATTGCTCACCGTTTAATTATCGGGTAATACAAAGTGTAACAATTATTAAAGAGTTATATCTAAAAAAGTGGACATTTCAAAATATGTACGTGTGATTTGATTGCTTATTAAAAATTGTTCATCGGTTTCAGATAACGGTCTAGCGTAATATATCTTACATCTGATTTTTCTATTGGGTTCTTTATATACATATACAAAAGTTATTTATGTAGTGCGATTTGGCGATAACTACTGGCTTTTGTTTGTTTTTTAATATTTCTTTGTAGGTATTGTTTTGTAGGTCAAATGTCAATAGTCGTAAGCGATGTTTTCTTAACGGTAAATCTTGATCAATAAAAAATTTTTTAGGACCTTCAGAAATAATTTGGAATTGATAACAAGTTCTTTATTATTATTGTACGCCGGGGGGTAGCGGGGTACGGCGCTGGTGGAATGGCGTGGGAGGCGACGCGGGAACTGGCGGCGTCGGCGGGAACTGGTGAACGCGCTGGGTTTCGTCGTAGGGGCTGCTGGTGCGGCTGGCGGGCGTCGGATGCGGCGATCTGCTTCGTAGCTGTAGGGGAGAAAACACACGCTGCGCGAAGTGCCCCTTGACCAAAAAGTAATTACGCACAAAAGTTCACTTGCAAAGTAGGCGGGTGTGCGACCGCGGTTTATTTCAGTTGATCTCCAAAATCGAACTAACTAAGTCTAAGCTCAGTTCCGCGCTCCAAAACGCAGCGGAGACTTTACGGAGGGGAGCTGGGAACAGAGCGGGAGAGCGGGAGCGCGAGAGAGCGGGAGAGCGGCGCAGTTGGATAGCGGGGCCGGGGTCCAGATTCGCCGGACAGTGGGCCTGAACATTCCGCCCCCTTGCAATCGCTAGCGTTGCAAAAAGAGACGGAACCCCGGCCAGTCGCCTACGCCTTAAGCCTGCGTACAGGCGCCGGAGAGGATTCACCTGAACACCGTCATCTGGGCTACTGGCAGTCCCTCGTCGACCATGTGGAAGCCCGGTCGTATCACCTTCTGGTAGTACTCCGCGCCCAGGATTAGGCAAATGGTGGCTGGCCGATGGAAACGCTCATCCGCGAGCGGTAGCTCCCTAAACTTCTTGATTACGCTCTCACTGAGCGCACGGATGGGGGTGCGGATGCGCACGTTCGGCTCGATCTTGAGGACCACCTCTAGCTTGATGGCCTCGTCACCTTCGAACGAATCGTCGCCGTGCATATGCTCTCATCGCCCACGTTTGTTGTCGGCAAACGAAACGCGGCGGCCAGGGATGCATCGATGGAGCTTGTCGGGGTGCACGGATCGATGAGTGCGGCTGTGTCGAACGTCTTCTCTCCGGTCTCGACGATCACCAAAGCAGTCGGGAGGACATTGATGCTATGACGCTGGAGAAGTGCGGCGAGCGACGGAGCTGGTGTCGAGGATGCTGAGCGCGGTGGAGGGACAAGCGTTTGGCGAGTTGGCGGATCTTGCCGGCGCGAACGCTGCGGAGGAGCGGTCTGTTGCTTGGAGCCGGACTTTTTCCGGGAAACAAGGTCGTGCATGTGGAGCAGCGTGTGATGGTTCCGGTTGCACTTTCTGCACCGGTCACCGCTACGACAGCTCCCAGTGGAGTGCTCGTGTGCGAGACAGTTCGCGCAGTACTCGTTTATGAGAACTGCCCGCAGCCGCTTCTCTGCGCTCAGCTTTAGGAACCTCTGGCACTTCCGAAGAGGATGGATTCCGCGGCAGACTCGCCATCGGTAGGACTGAGTACCTCTCGTACGTCTGCTATCCAATGCCTGAGCGCTTCGTGGACGGGGAGCCATTTTCCTGGTTAGAGTGTGGATAAGGAAAAAACAAACAGAGCTGATTAGCGATGACGTGGATAATGGCTACGGACTAGGGTATATAAGAAACGCGGCTCGTTACTAGGTAGTTTTGGAC
This sequence comes from Drosophila subpulchrella, assembly GCF_014743375.2. NCBI lineage: Eukaryota > Metazoa > Arthropoda > Insecta > Diptera > Drosophilidae > Drosophila > Drosophila subpulchrella. The sequence goes on from NW_023665567.1 coordinate 1,320,928, forward strand.
GGCTCTCTTGGAAGAAGAACCACCAAGGTGGACACTGGACGTTTGACAATGCCGCGCGTCGTACGAATGTCGACTACGCGGACATTGCCATCGGTTCCCGGAAAAACGGAGTCTTTGCTTCCGAGTCGTCACTCATTTGAGGCAAATTTTCTTCTTTAAATGTAGCCGACACGCAGATTTTCTGTGGGAACTTGCTACTTCCATCGAGTGCGGAATTGTTGACGGAGAGACTTTAAGTGCTGCCACCGGTTCAGAATGGTCTTGGATTCGCCCTCTACTTCAGGTTCCACTATGGTTAGAAGAGGTCCACCAACAAGAAAGTGCCCTGGTGTCAACGCTAAGAGATCAGTTGGATCCTCGGACATGGGAGATAGCGGTCTGGAATTCAGACAAGCTTCGATTCTCGCTAGGAGGGTGGACAGCTCTTCAAAGGTGTACTTCCGTGTAGCGGTGGACTTGTAAAACAAGGTCTTGAAGCTCTTGACACCAGCTTCCCATAGGCCTCCCATATGGGGTGCCCCAGGAGGAATGAATTGCCAGGTGAGCTGCTGATGACTATACGCATCGGTCACAGACTCCTTAACTGCTTGCAGGAAGTCTCGGGAAAGCATGGTGGAGGCGCCGACGAAGGTCTTTCCATTGTCGGACTGGACTTGGCGAGCACACCCTCTTCTAGAGACGAAACGAGCGAAAGCGGCAAGAAACTTTTCAGTCGTTAAGTCGGATGTAGGCTCTAGATGGATGGCCTTTGTAGAAAAACAATTGAGAACCAAAACATACCCTTTCGTAATGAGACAAGCTCTTCCGGTATAAATTTTTATATCAAACGGGCCGGCGTAGTCCATCCCTGTGTACGTGAACGGACGGGAAGAAGGCACTCGCTCTTTTGGAAAACTTGGGTGGGTAACGCAGACCTTGCAGCAGTTAACCACTGCCTTCACCAAGTTCTTTATTCTCGGAACCCAGTATCTGGGCCGAGTGAGACGCACCACTAACTGGTTACCACCATGTAACGAAATGAGATGCGTGAATTTTACCAGAAGCCGCGAGAGTGCACATTCGTACGGCAGGATTATCGGATGTCGTTCATCATACCGCAAACTGTCGGAGGCCGTTACGCGGCCGCATGCCCTGATTACCCCTTTGTTGTCTAGAAAGGGGTTCAGGGAGAGAATCGAACTTGCCGCGGGCATAGGACGCTTCTGACTATAGCAGCGGTATTCTTCGGACGGACCCCGGAAAGCGGTGATCGTCTTCGACATCGTTGGACAAATCGATGGACATACGCGAGGACCCGGAAAGCTCTATCTAAATTGGAAAAGCGAACTAGGAAATCTTCTGTCGGCATAGACGCCACATGGACTTTAACGGCACGCTTTCGATCTCAGTCACCGGCAGGTCGGTTCCCTGGCTGGGCCAATGATCGCGTGGACGTTGCAGCCAAGTGGGTCCATGTCACCAAAGCGGGTTATCCACCAGCTCTTAAAGGGGAACTCCTCGACTAGCCAAATCAGCAGGATTATGTTCGGATTGAACGTGCGACCAATTGGCCGTCTCAGTGGACTCGGTGATCTTCGTCACCCTGTTGGCAACGAACGTTGTCCAATGGCACGCTGGTTTGGCTAACCATGCTAACACAATTGTGGAATCGGTCCAACAATGGAATTTTGAGGTCAGCCTTGGCATATTAAGAAGAATGGCTTCGGCCATCTCCGACAAAAGGAGAGCCCCACATAACTCCAGCCTGGGAAGGGACACCGTTTTGACTGGCGCCACACGCGTCTTGGCCGTGAGCAAGTGCACCATCGTCTTGGCCCACTTCTACGCGCACATAGATCGCAGCACCGTATGCCTTTTGCGAGGCGTCACAGAATCCGTGATGCTCTACGCGGAACTCTGGACGGAAGGAAACCCATCTGGGTATTCTGACCTGGTCTAGGACCGAATAGCTCTAGAGAGCAGAGCAGTTCCACCTTTGGTACAGCTCAATTGGAAGTTTATCGTCCCAGCCTAGATCCTGAAGCCAAATCTCTTGCATAAAGATTTTGGCACACACAACAAATGGAGCGAGCCAGCCTGCTGGATCAAACAGCTTGGCAATTTGGGAAAGGACTTGGCGTTTCGTGTGGGAGATTTCCGTTGCTTAATCTGGTGGGACGAAAAAGAACTCATCGGACGTCGCCTTCCATCGTACGCCGAGAGTTTTGGCTGTGCTTTCAGTGTCGATCTCGAGGAAGTCGGTTGTCAGAAGATGATCGCTTTGGATATGAGCTAATATTTCTTTGTGGTTGGAGGTCCATTTTCTCAATAGAAACCCCGCGGAATCTAGAGCACTTTGTAGCTTGCGAACAATGAACTTAGCGTTTTCGGCGGAGTCAGCTCCCGAAAGGACATCGTCTACATACATATGCTTTCGAATGACGGTGCTCGCTCTTGGATGGCTGAGCTGCACGTCAGTTGCCAGCTGTTGCAGGACTAAAATCGCCAGGAGTGGCGCGCAATTAACTCCAAAAGTTACCGTCTGTAATTCGAAATCTCGAATGTGCCCCTCGCTGTTGCGGAATAAGATGCGCTGGAACGGGGAATGCTTCGGATCTACCCATATCTGCCGATACATTTTCTTGATATCGGCACTGTAGACGTATCGGAAATATCGCCACTTCAGGATCTGGATAGTTAGATCGGACTGTAAGACCAGGCCAGCATGAAGGATATCATTTAAGCTGACCCAATTTTCTGAAGGGCTGGAGGCATTGAAAACCACACGTAGCTTGGTGGTTGTACTTTCCGGCTTGAGCACGGCATGATGCGGAAGGTAATATCCGGCAGAATTATGGGTAGGACGGACTTCTTTCATGTGATGGAGGTCGAGATACTCTTGAATCACTGAGTCGTATTTGGATTTGAGCTGACTGTCCCTCGTTAAGCGTTGCTCGGTTCTTAGGAACTGCGACAACGCGGAGGATTTCGGGATCACGAAACGGAAGACTTACGACATACCTGCCGTTATCGTCTCTCGTAGTCGTCCGGAGAAAATTTTCCTCGCACGTCAAATCGGAAGATTTTATCACTTTTACTGGCAGATCCTCCACCTCCCAAAATTTGGTGAGAAGCCTATCCAGGGACGTGTCATCCGTGTCGGAGATTCTCGTGGAAAAAACGGAAATCTGATTTTCCCTTGGAGCAGGAACGGGACCTGTTAGGATCCACCCGAAAATGGTTTCTTGACCGAGGAGAGAGCCACAAATGTTCGGTCAGGTGCCGTTTAGGAGAATGGATGGCAGTAATGGATGGCCAGAATATCTATCTGTGCGCTCTCGTAGAACTTCGGATCCGCTAGTGGCAGTTCGGGAAGATCCCGTAGAAACTGTTGCGGAATCGGACAAGATGGAAGGTTTCCAGCTAATTGAGGAAGAAAATAGGCCGTCGTGTTTATTTGCAAGCCAGGCCTGGTCGGAGAACGGATGGTAAACTGACAGAGCTTTTTGGATTCAGCGGATACTGTCTGGTTTAAGCCTGATACTTGGGCTCGGATTACCTGGTGAGGCAACTTAATTAATTTGATTATTATAATAATATAATTAAAGGTTGCCTCTGATCCTGAGTCTATCAAGGCACGAGCTTTAAAATTCGACCCCAGGTGACATATGTCAATTATGGCGGTGCCCAGCAAGACGAAGTAATTTTATAATTGCCGTTGTCGGACTTAATCGGACTTGGATTTTGGACAAATCGTACAGAAAGTCAATCGAATTATATTTTCGAGTGGCTGACTGCCGACCGGCAATTAATGAGACGAAAAAGCTTTACTTATCTTATCCGGCTCGAAGGACCAAAATGCACGCCGGGGGGAAGCGGGGTACGACGCTGGTGGAATGGCGTGGGAGGCGTCGGCGGGAACTGGTGAACGCGCTGGGTTTCGTCGTAGGGCTGCTGGTGCGGCTGGCGGGCGTCGGATGCAGCGATCTGCTTCGTAGCTGTAGGGGAGAAAACACACGCTGCGCGAAGTGCCCCTTGACCGAAAAGTAATTACGCACAAAAGTTCACTTGCAAAGTAGGCGGGGGTGCGACCGCGGTTTATTTCAGTTGAACTCCAAAGTCGAACTAACTAAGTCTAAGCTCAGTTTCACGCTCCAAAACGCAGCGGAGACTTTACGGAGGGGAGCTGGGAACAGAGCGGGAGAGCGGGAACGCGAGAGAGCGGGAGAGCGGCGCAGTTGAATAGCGGGGCCGGGGTCAAGATTCGCCGGACAGTGGGCCTGAACAATTATTTTTAATTAAGTCATTGATTATATATTGTACTTTAATGAAATCATCATGATCTGGAGTTCCAGCCAACCATTTCCTGACGGTGCCTAACTCATTTATTCCCCTTTTTGATCTAGTTGATATTAACTGTGATAAAATTAGTTTGATTATTTCAATGTCGTATTTAATTTTCCGTTGTGACCTATTATTTGAATCCCTTTTTATATTATCTGATTCTATATTTATTACATTTGAAAAGGGGAAATAGTTCGTTGTTGGATTCAAAAGTAAGAACAAGCTTGTTGTCTTTGAACAGAAAAAATTCATGGTTCGAGTAATCAATTATTTCTGAGCTGGCCAAGCCTCGTCTGATGCGTTGTTGTTAAAACGAAATTCTTAATATAATCTGGCTGAACTAATTCAACTTTTGCTATTAGATTGTCTTTTAGCTCGCTAAAAGCTTGTACAGCTGATTCGTCAAACTGTGTTGACATTTTTGTAGACATTCTTTTAGAAACTTTTCCATTTTCCCCTCTTAGATATTTTGTTAATGGCTTAGCAATTTTTGCATAGTTACGGAAAAATTTTCTGTAATACCCTGTTAGGCCTAGAAAACTTTGGAGTCTAATATTGCGTGTAACGGATATTTTGTAATTGTTGACATTTTTTCAGGATTCGTTTTAATTACGTTATGATAAACAATGTATCATAGAAATGCGGTTTTTAATTTAAAGAATTTAGATTGTTCGAGTGAAATTTTCATATTTGCTCTTTGTAAAATATTAATTATTTTAATTAAATCAGCATAATATTGTTCAAAAGTGTTTCAGAAAAAAAATTATATAGTCCATATAGACATGGCAAGTTTTTCCTACTTGTTCCCTTAGGATATCATCCATGGCTCTTTAAAAAATTCTAAGTGCGTTAGTTAACCAAAAGGCACTTGAAAAAATTCAAATTTTCCGTTATTTATAAATAATGCTGTTTTTTCAATATCTGAATCCTTCATTAAAATCGTCGTCGGCGTGCTCAGATTTTATTGATCCCAAACAATTTAATTTTTTGTTGACGGAAATTTCATCGTAGGCGAGTTCCGAATTTGTTGATCCCAAACTATTTAATTTCTTATTGACGGATATTTCTACGTCAGCGTGTTCATGATTTTTTTATCCCAAACTTGGTAATTTATTATTGACAGTTATTTCTACGTCGACGTGTTCGGGACTTATTGATCCCAAACCTTTTTTAATACGTTCCACAATTATAGAATCTGTGTTTTCGTAACTTTTACAATCAACATTTTTTTTTAAATAATTTTTTTTAATGGAAGTGTGTTATTGACTTCGATTAAACTTGTTTCGTCGTTTTCCTCACTATCATAATATATTAACTTTTCTGTCTTTTCTTTTTACTCCAACACTCCTTTTTCTATATTTATTATAGCTCCTATTCTTCTTAATAAATTAAATCCAATTAATAGGTCAGGTCCTTCTATTTCATAGAACAAATGCCTTGTCTCAAATATATTTATATAGTGATAAAATTTAATAATTGAATACCCATGAACTGTGGTTACTTCTTTGTGAATTGATAATTCATTTTTATTCTCAAAAATTCCCTTTTTAATATAACAAGCAGCGGCTCCTTCTGACTGTTCCTTCTGGATCCCTTTTAATACCCGTTACTCGTAGAGTAAAAGGGTATACTAGATTAGTCGGAAAGTATGTAACAGGCAGAAGGAAGCGTTTCCGCCCCCATAAAGTATATATATTCTTGATCAGGATCATTATCCGAGTCAATCTGTCATGTCCGCCATGTCCGTCTGTCCGTCTGTCTGTCTGTCCGGATGAACGCTGAGATCTCGAAAACTATAGGAGCTAGTCTATTGAGATTTGGCATGCAGATTTCTGAGCTTCTTACGCAGCGATGTTTCAGCAATGTGCCACGCCCACTGTAACGCCCACAAACGCCAAAAACTGTGGCTCCTGCACTTTTGATACTAGAATACAAATTTTAACTGAAATGTATTGTTCTCATCAATATCTATCGATTAACCCAAAAAAAAGTTTGCCACCCCTACTTTAACGCCCACAAACTTCGAAAAACCGTAAGTATGAACGCGGATATCTCGGAGACTATAATAGAAAGAGAATTGTGATCTCAGATTTAGATTCCGTAGTCTCGTACGCAGCGCAAGTTTGTTACGCGAATATCCCGCGCCCACTCTAACGCCCACAAACCGCACAAACCTGTGGCGCCCACAATTTTTATGCTAGATAAAAAATTTTAACTGGAATGTATTGGTCTTGTCAATACCTATCGATTGATCCAAAAAAAATTAGCCACGCCCACTCTAACGCCCATAACGCTTAAATCTGTCTACCGCCGGTAGGTGGCGCATTTCAATCTCATTCATATCTCTATTTCCCTTTGGTCCCTTTAGCTGAGTAACGGGTATCTGATAGTCGAGGTTCTCGAATATAGCGTTCTTCCTTGTTTGAGCTTGAGTGTGCTCCCTGGTTTGGTTTGTACGATAATAGTTTGAACGGTTATTGTTTTGATAATAATTATTATTATTATCTTCCTCGATTAGTATTTGTCTGCCAATTATTACTAGGCTTATTTTGAATTTGGTTTGTTGTTTTTGATTGGTATTCTGATTATTGTTCTGTCACAAGTTCCTATTTTGTGGCCAATTATTATTTTGGTTATAATTCCAATTATTTCCTATTCCCTTAGTATTAGTATTTTGTTTGGAATTTATTGGATTAAATCTTAAATTATTTCCCTGATTTTTATTTTCATTTTTAAAACCATAAAACCTGTTTGCAAATTGAGCACGGAAATTGTTTGATTCTCATGGACCTTTGCCAAAGCATTGGGCAAGTCCGGTGGATTTAATGAGAAAAGAGTTTCTGATATTGAACCATTTAATCCAGAGATAAAATTTTTTAGAGCTTTGCTCCTTATTGTTTTGTTTGTTAACTTGGTAATTACGTTGTCCTTTCCGTACGTCATTATAGTTTTGTTTATAAGTAAAGTCATTTTTTTATTGTCTTTATTATAGTATTCAGTAACTGTCATTCTACCCTGTCTAAGGATACTTAATTTGGACTTAAGAACATGGATTGGTCGTTTGTCATTATATATAAAGTCCAATCTAGATAAGATTGCTTGAAAACTTAGAACAGTGCCATGATTAGTTAGAGCGTCGTGAGCTGCTCCCATGATTTTGTTTCGTAAAATTGTTAACGCGATAAAATACAGCTGACTTTGAATTTTATAAGGGCCCATTGCAGTTTCTGCAGCCTCCCTCCAACCTGCGTACATTTGTAACGTGAAATACATCGTTGTTGGATTCAAAAGTTAGAACAGCCTTGTTGTCCTTAAATAAAACAAATTCGTGGTTCGAGTATACAAATATTTCTGAACTGGCCAATATTGTTATTTATAAAAGAGGTATACAAGAATGCAGAAAGCACAGCACGTGTTGCTACCGGCACTGCTCAGACTCGATTCGATAGGGGGTTTTCTTGAAGTGTAGTATTCGAAGTGGTGGCGTAGTATATTGGCGATAATATTATTTCATTTCCCGTGCTTTGGGAATATAAGGAATTTGCTCACCCAAGTCAACAGAAACAAAAATGGGGTATTCGGACGATCGACAGTAGTATAAAGATATTTTAAACCATGGCGACTTGACTTTTGTTGCTATTGTTGTTGTTATAGCTACTTGTAGAAGACCACTTAACCATTACCATTTATTCTGGATTTACAATAAAACATATATATTTATTAAATGGTCCCTTAATTCAAGTTCGCCTTCTTGTTAATATCCGATCATATTTTCGTTCTGCTTGACCCTTAGGTATAACGCTTAGCAGTTGTTCGTTTCAAATCTGTACATTTTACTTAAAATAATTCTTCTTCATTAAGTTTGCATAAAACAGTATCAAATCCTATCCAAATTTTTAAGCTTTCATTTCTTACACAAATCATAAGAAGTGTGTTATTTCCTAAATTTATAATATTTTATTTACATCTTAGCACTGGGTAAGAAATCGTGATAATGATGCTACGGGAAGAATATATGGCATTTATTTATATATAGTATTAAATAATATGGATTGTATACATAAAAAAACAGTGTATAAAAATTATTATTAGTACATGTATTGAGGGATAATAACATGTGTTGGGTATACATAAATTCAATCATTACTGTTCTTCGGTCAAAAGCAGAAGTGGCGGGGATGTTTTAAAATTTAAAATAACAATTTTATTTCTGGGGTATACCTAATTCAGGATTTTAATCGTTGGTGGTCAGATTTGTTATACCCTTGCAGAGGGTATAATGATTTCAATCAGAAGTTTGCAACGCAGTGAAGGAGACGTTTCAAACCCCATAAAGTATATATATTATTGATCAGCATCACTAGACGAGTCGATCTAGCCATGTCCGTCTGTCCGTCTGTCCGTCCGTTTCTACGCAAACTTGTCTCTCAGTTTTAAAGCTATCGGACTGAAACTTTCCCAAAAGTCTTATATCTTTTGCAGGTAGTATATAAGTCGGAACCAGCCGGATCGGACAACTATATCTTATAGCTCCCATAGGAATAATCGGAAAAAAAATGTAAAAAAAATTATATCTTTGGTGTTTTTTAACATATTACCTCCTTTCCTTGGAAATAACATTTTTAAATTAGTTTTGAGTTTCGAATTAAATTTTATCGAAATCGGACGACTATATCATATAGCTGCCATAGGAACGATCGGAAAATTGATGGGAAAATAATATGAAACAAATTATAGCTTCGGTGTTTTTTAACATATAACCTCCAACGCTTGGAAATAACATTTTTTTATTAGTTCTGAATTTTGAATTTAATTTTATCAAAATCGGACGACTATATCATATAGCTGCCATAGGAACGATCGTAAAATTGTTAGGAAAATAATATGAAACAAATTATAGCTTCGGTGTTTTTTAACATATAACCTCCTACGCTTGGAAATAACATTTTCTAATTGGTTCTGAGTTTCGAATTTAATTTTATCAAAATCGGAAGACTATATCATATAGCTGCCATAGGAACGATCGTAAAATTGGTGGGAAAATAATATGAAACAAAATATAGCTTCGGTGTTCCTTAACATATAACCTCCTTCGCTTGGAAATAACATTTTTTAATTAGTTCTGAATGTGGAATTTAATTTTATCAAAATCGGACGACTATACCATGTAGCTCCCATAGGTACGATCGGAAAATTGGTGGGAAAATAATATGAAACAAATTATAGCTTTGGTGTATTTTAACATATAACCTTCTTCGCTTGGAAATAATATTTTTTAATTCGTTCTGAATTTAATTTTATCAAAATCGGACGACTATATTGCATAGCTGCCATAGGACCGATCGGAAAATTGGTGGGAAAATAATATGAAACAAATTATAGCTTCGATATTTTTTAACATATAACCTCCTTCGCTTGGAAATAACATTTTTTAATTAGTTCTGAATTTCAAATTTAATTTTATCAAAATCGGACGACTGTATCATATAGCTGCCATAGGTCCGATTGGAAAATTGGTCGATAAAATAATATAAAACAAATTATAGATTCGGTGTTTTTTAGCATATAACCTCCTTCGCTTGAAAATAAAATTTTTAAATTAGTTCTGAATTTAGTTTTATCGGACGACTATACCATATAGCTCCCATAGGAACGATCGGATAATTGGTGGGAAAATAATATGAAACAAATTATAGCTTCGGTGTATTTTAACATATAACCATCTTCGCTTGGAAATAACATTTTTTAATTAGTTCTGAATTTCGAATTTATTTTGATCGAAATCGGACGACTATATTATATAGCTGCCATAGGACCGATTGGAAAATTGGTGGGAAAATAATATGAAACAAATTATAGCCTCGGTGTTTTTTGAGATAGTATCTTATACTATTGGGAATATCATTTGTTGTATTCTTAAATTTAATAATTATAGCTGCAGGGGTATACAAAGTGAAGTACGTAACAAGCAGAAGGAAGCGTTTCCGACCCCATATATATTCTTATATATTCTTGATCGGGGTCACTAGCTGAGTCAATTTAGTTATGTCCGTTTGTCCGTCTGTTCGTATGAACGCTGAGATCTCGGAAACTATAAAAGCTACAATACTGGGATTAGGCATGCAGATTCCTGAGATTCCTGCGCAGCGCAAGTTTGTTTCAGCAGGGTTCCACGCCCACTCTAACGCCCACAAACCGCCCAAGGCTGTGACTCCTACAGTTTTTTGCTTGAATAAAAATGTTAACTGAAATGTATTGTTCTCATCAATACCTATCGATTGACCCAAAAAAAGTTTGCCACGACCACAAACTTCAAAAAATCATAAATATGAGCGCGGATGTATCGGAAACTATCAAAGATAGAGAATTGGAATTTCAGATTTAGATTTCGTAGCCTTGTACGCAGCGCATGTTTGTTACGCGAACATCCACGCAAACTCTAATGCCCACAAACCTCCCAAGCCTGTGGCGCCCACAATTTTCATGCTAGATACAAAATTTTAACTGAAATGTATTGGTATCGTCAATACCTTTCGATTGATCTATTGATCTAACGCCCATAACGTTTAAATCTGTCTACCGCCCACATAACCATATATTTAGATCACAGGTAGGTGGCGCATTTCAATCTCGCTTTGCTGCTTGCATATCTCCATATCCCGTTGGTCCCTTTAGCTGAGTAACGGGTATCTGATACTCGACTATAGCGTTCTTCATTGTTATACCCTGGCAGAGGGTATATTGATTTCAGTCAGAAGTTTGCAACGCAGTGAAGGAGACGTTTCCCACCCCATAAAGTATATATATTCTTGATGATGATATATATTAATGACTAGACGAGTCGATCTAGCCATGTCCGTCTGTCAGTCTGTCCGTCCGTTTCTACGCAAACTAGTCTCTCAGTTTCAAAGCTTTCGGGCTGAAACTTTTCCAAAAGTCTTATATCTTTTGCAGGTAGTATATAAGTCGGAACCAGCCGGATCAGACAACTGTATCTTACAGCTCCCATAGGAATTATAGGAAAAAAAATGTAAAAAAAATTATGTCTTTGGTGTTTTTTAACATATTACCTCCTTTCCTTGGAAATAACATTTTTAAATTAGTTTTGAATTTCGAATTTAATTTTATCGAAATCGGACGACTATATCATATAGCTGCCATAGGAACGATCGGAAATTTGGTGGAAAAATAATATGAAACAAATTATAGCTTCGGTGTTTTTCAACATATAACCTCCAACGCTTGGAAATAACATTTTTTATTAGTTCTGAATTTTGAATTTAATTTTATCAAAATCGGACGACTATATCATATAGCTGCCATAGGAACGATCAGAAAATTGGTAGGAAAATAATATGAAACCAATTATAGCTTCGGTGTTTTTTAACATATAACCTATTACGCTTGGAAATAACATTTTCTAATTAGTTCTGAATTTTGAATTTAATTTTATCAAAATCGGACGACTATATCATATAGCTGCCATAGGAACGATCGGAAAATTGGTAGGAAAATAATATGAAACAAATTATAGCTTCGGTGTTTTTTGACATATTATCTTATACTATTGGGAATATCATTTTTTGTGTTTTTAAATTTAATAATTGTAGCTGCAAGGATATATAAGCTTCGGCTTGCCGAAGCTAACTTCCTTTCTTGTTCATTATATTTTTGAATATGGAAAAGAAAACTAATTAAAATTTTTTACCAAACTAACATCATTTTCTGTCAATTTCTATTGCATTAATCGAAAGTTATTTTCGCAGCTTTTGGGGGATTGCAAAGGCGTGATGTAACCACTATCGGATGGCGGTTATGTAACCGCTCTATAGGGGTTATGTTACTGGTCTACAACTGATTTTCCTCGCACTTTTTCGCCTTATTCGGACTGGTGCAGCTCCATGTGCTTTCCGAGGTTACCATTCGCGATTTTCCGGATTACATTGCGGCGAGGTGGGCGTATAGATCGTACAACTTTGTCGGATTATTTTTCGACGAAAACTGCTTGGCTGCAAAAGCAAAGCTTCTACCAATCGCTCGGTTTTATTTACCTTATTTAAAATCAATAAAGGCGAATAAATTTTTTGTTGTCCCTGACAACGAAAATAAGCCTGTGGAAGGAATCCAAGAAAATAATTTTCTAAATTTACGATGTGATCTTCTTGTTGGCTCAGCGGCGAATAGGCCGAGCTCAAGGTTAAGGTCACTCTTATAGACCCCATTTCCAAACGTCATGATTATTTCCAGTGTCACTATTACACTGAAAAAAGAAAAACAACACTGAACTGGGAACAAAACAATACTTTTCTAAGCTAAAAACTAGCCACCTCATGCTAATTTTAGGTATTTATTTTTTTTGCGATTTTATTCCAGTGTAAATTTAAAATTCCAAATATATTTCTGATTTTTATTTCAAGATTAACCCAATATTTATATTTATCATAGAATTAGCGATACTCTTAATAAAATGAGAATAAACAAAATACTAAAAATAATACAACATATTATACTAAATGAGCCAGAGTCAAAAACATGGCCTGTTTTTGAGCACATTGTTTTTATTCCCGTTACTAGTAGAGTAAAATGGTATATTAGATTCGTCCGAAAGTATTTAACAGGCAGAAGGAAGCGTTTCCGACCCCATAAAGTATATATATTCTTAATCAGGACCACAAGCCGAGTCGATCTAGCCATGTCTGTCCGTCCGTCCGGATGAACGCTGAGATCTCGGAAACTATAAGTGCTAGGCTATTGAGATTTGGCATGCAGATTTTTGAGCTTCTTACGCAGCGCAAGTTTGCCCAAATATGTGGCTCATACAGTTTTCATGCTAGAATAAAAATTTTAGCTGAAATGTATTGTTCTCATCAATACCTATCGATTGATCCAAAATAAAGTTTGCCACGACCCTCTTAACGCCCACAAACTTCAAGAAATCGTAAGTAGGAACGCGGATATCTCGGAAACTATCAAAGATAGAGAATTAAGATTGCAGACTTAGATTCCGTATCTTTTTGCGCAGCGCAAGTTTGTTACGCGAATATGCCACGCGCACTATAACGCCCATAACGCCGAAGTCTGTCTACCGCCCACATAACCACCCTTCAGTTCCAAAAAAAAAAGTTTCACTTGTGAATCACCTTGGGAATCACCTGGGACATGTCCTCGTGCACAAGTGAAGAACAAGTGACGCTCCATATAGAAAATTGTATGGGATGTCCGCATTTTCACAAGTGAAAATTCAAATGAAAATTTTTCGAAGTCCTACGGGATTTCACTTGTTCCTTATACTCATTTTTCGTATGGCCTGTCACGTGCCGGTGACTCGTCCCAAGTGAATCACTTGGGAAAATCAGAATTTTTCCTTGAGTTTTCACTTGTGAAATCACTTGCAAGGGACACGTCCCAAGTGAATCACTTGGGAAAATCACAATTTTTCCTTGAGTTTTCACTTGTGAAATCACTTGCAAGGGACACGTCCCAAGTGAATCACTTGGGAAAATCAGAATTTTTCCTTGAGTTTTCACTTGTGAAATCACTTCAAGTGAATCACTTGGGAAAATCGGAATTTTTCCTTGAGTTTTCAATTACAAAAAAATAGAATTTAAAATACATGCATATTTAATTTCATTTTAATTCATTTTAATTATACAGTATTTTTTAAATTTTCAAAAATTGTACAGTTATTATTTCTGTGCTTTTGCTTCGTAAGTTTATTTTTTACATTAGTCATTGCCTTTCTTAAAGATTTGTCCGGGTCCTCGGAGTCCTTGGCCAACGCTCCTGAAAAATATAATGCATTTGTTTAGAAATGCGTTTTACTTTTTTATTTGTGTATTTACCTTTAAGAACTCCGTATAACCCTATACGGCATCTGAGGGACTTTTTCCCGTTGGACCCGTCCAAATTGTAGTCATTGATAATATCTTCTGCTATTATAAGTTTGAACCGCTTTGACAGCGGTTCGCTCCCAATAATTTTTGATATTTTCTTTGTCTGCAAATAGATATGCAAAACAAGTCGGCCTTGCTCGATACTTGCGTAAAAACCGATAAGCTCCGGGGTCAAGGAATTTTCGAACTCATCTAGCTCCTCTTCTGTTTTTAGCGGAACTGGTACCGCGCCCGAAATCTCTTTCTCAGTATCAAATGATACTTTTAAAAGTGCGGTGTTTTCCGCCAGTTTGTCCGCCAAAATGTCCAATTTCTGGGTTACAATGGAGATCTCCCTGCGGACTTGGAGAACCTCTTCTGAAATTTTAGTTTATGTATATTACAAAAAATAAACAAACCAAAAAAATAGACTGAAAATAGTAATCGCCCTGATTTTTGGAAATTTGTCGTTAATGGCGATTTATTTTATAAATTTAGAGTACGATAAATACGAATACTATTTAATATTAATACTGTTACTTACATAAAAATAGTATTCGGCCGTTTTGTTTGAAAATTTATCGTACTCTAAATATATAAAATAAATCGCCATTAACGACAAATTTCTAAAAATCAGGGCGATTACTATTTTCAGTGTAGGGTTATAAAACATACCCTTTAACTCTGCCATTTGTCGTTCAGTTGAATCTTTAAAAACAAGAAAGGAAGTTAGCTTCGGCAAGCCGAAGCTTATATATCCTTGCAGCTACAATTATTAAATTTAAAAACACAAAAAATGATATTCCCAATAGTATAAGATAATATGTCAAAAAACACCGAAGCTATAATTTGTTTCATATTATTTTCCTACCAATTTTCCGATCGTTCCTATGGCAGCTATATGATATAGTCGTGCGATTTTGATTAAATTAAATTCAAAACTCAGAACTAATTAAAAAATTGTATTTCCAAGCGTATGAGGTTATATGTTAAAAAACACCGAAGCTATAATTTGTTTCATATTATTTTCCTACCAATTTTCCGATCGTTCCTATGGCAGCTATATGATATAGTCGTCCGGTTTTAATAAAATTAAATTCGAAATTCAGAACTAATTAAAAAATGTTATTTTCAAGCGTTGGAGGTTATATGTTGAAAAACACCGAAGCTATAATTTGATTTATATTATTTTTCCACCAATTTTCCGATCGATCCTATGGCAGCTATATGATATAGTCGTCCGATTTCGATAAAATTTAATTCAAAATTCAAAACTAATTAAAAAATGTTATTTCCAAGCTTAGAAGGTTATATGTTAAAAAACACCAAAGATATACATTTTTAAAATTTTTTTTTCCTATAATTCCTATGGGAGCTGTAAGATATAGTTGTCCGATCCGGCATGCAGATTCCTGAGATTCCTGCGCAGCGCAAGTTTGTTTCAGTAGAGTGCCACGCCCACTCTAACGCCCACAAACCGCCCAAAACTGTGGCTCCTACAGTTTTGATGCTAGAATAGAAATTTTAACTGAGATTTGGATAACGTAGGCTTGAGCGCAGCGCAAGTTTGTTACGCGAATATGCCACGCCCACTCTAACGCCCACAAACCGCCCAAACCTGTGGCGCCCACAATTTCCATGCTATATAAAAAATTTTAACTGAAATGTATTGGTCTCGTCAATACCTATCGATTGATCCAAAAAAAAAATTCCACGCCCACTCTAACGCCCATAACGCTTAAATCTGTCTACCGCCGGCAGGTGGCGCAATTCAATCTCGCTTTGCTGCTTGCATGTCTCCATTTACTTTGGTCCGTTTAGCCGGGTATCTGATAGTCGAGGTAGTCGACTATAGCGTTCTTCCTTGTTTTGTACTCAAAAATTCAGCATGAACAAAAATTCTCACATTGAGTGCAAACTACTCTCTTTCAGTACAAATTTCTCAAAAAATGTTTACTTAAATTGAGTACATTTGTGCTCTATCTTGAACATTTTTCCTCAATATGAGTACAAACTGCACTCATTTTAAGAAATAATTTAGCTTGAATTTTAGAAACGAGTATCCCCTTTTCTTATGCTGAGAAATTTCCAGCGCTCAAAATGAGAAACAAGTTCTTGATATACTATGTTTATGCTATGAATTTCATGCATTCTCCAATACATGAAATTATAATAGCCTCTGTTTATACAACACAGACAAATTCATGAAATGATATAAGTAAAGCTGTCAAATTTTATATAGAGCTCTATAGAGTAGTAGGCTGTGAAGTAGGCTGTGCCTCAGCATTTCGTAAATTGGGACTGAATTCATAGTCAACTTTCGTGTGTTATCGAATTCATGAAACGGTGTTTATGCACACACGAATTTGCTCATTTCATGAATTGATTTCATGAAATAGGCATAGCATAAACACAGTAATAGTAAACTTCTAAATTCTTAAATGCAGAACTTTTGCACTTTAACCCGCTCCACCCATTCCCAGAAAAAAGGGTTAAATATTTTTTTTTCATTTTATTTTGTAATACAGTTATATATATATGTACATGTTCCATGTTCTAGGTTATGATATTTTTCCCTTAGCTGTCTGGTCTAGCGAAGAGCAAAGAGGCTGAAAAGAAAACGTTATTGTAAGCAAATATTGTAAATATATATGCATATAAAAGCATGAAAGAATAAAATTCGAATGTTATTAAATGTACATTTAAGAAGCATTTAAAAAGTTATATTTATATATGTATGTACAATGTACGTAGAAACTAACAAAACTAGACTGCTTCACGCCACTTACAATCACACCTACATACATATTAATGTACACGCTTTGGCAATATTTTTGCAGTGTTTGTTAATTGTATCATTCTTTAGCATATTATAAATACAGTATAAATTAAAAAACTTACCCTCGAGGTACGGAAGAGTCGCACGAATGTCCAATTCACTAAAATAGTTTTTTAGCTTTGTGTTACGCGCACGTCTTTGCTTTGCTAAATCACACGGCAAATGAGAGTCATACAAATGCGTCGCGCACCACTTTACACACCCATTAGTGAGAGAGAGGCAACCATATACGCAACGAACTAAAGGCCGCTCATCTCTCTTCTCGTTCGCAGGATGGAATTCTTTAGAAATCATTATGAGAATTCGCAACTCATTTTTGAGTGTATCGGTTACTCATAATGAGAATATTAATTCTCAAGTTGGAAATTAAAGAACACATTTCCTCAAACTTAGAATTTTGCGATCAAATTAAGTCATTTTTCTTAAAATACTAAAATTGAGTACATCCTCAAATTAAGAATACCAATACTATATTTGAGAACGTCATAATTTTCTCTGTGTAGTAATAATTGGCAGACAAATAAATACTAATCGAGGAAGATAAGAATAATAGTAATTATCAAAACAATAATCGTTCAAACTATTATCGTACAAACCAAACCAAGGAGCAAACATAAGCTCAAAAAAGGGATCCAGAAGAAACTGTTTGTGCCTAACCGAAGTAGACACCTGCAGGACGATCGCGTCGCGGCAATGGTAACGATGGTTACTGCAATGCCGGACCACAGGCGATGCTGAACTGCGCTGAGGTTGAGCTAACGTGGTTAGCTGCTAGTTGAGATAGTGTATTACGAGCCCTATTCCTAGAGGTAGGAAGTAGAACCGCGGAGTTATGAGGTGTGTTGATAACTGATTTATTCTTCATTTGATACCTGCTTATATTCTACTTAGAACACGGACGCTTAGTGTAATGGTTAGTGAAAGAAGCTATATTCTAAAGTAGGTCAGGGAATTATGATTACGGTAGCAGTTGCGTAGTTGGCTCGGCTGACACCGCAAATGTGCTGACTGCATTGGCGGGTCAGCGTATCGTTGTGACGGTGAGATGGTGAGTTAGTGAGACATATGATATAATATGCTGACCAGCAATTCTCATCTGCAGTGAGTGCTACTGAGCGCCTGGTACTGTTCCCAATTTGGCTACTGCTTGATTTGTTGGGTGTGGTCATGTTGAGTACCTTTGGGTACGAACATTCTCCCCCCCATTGAGGGGTACCCTCAATTAAAGGCGTGATGTCGGTCAGCCCTTGGCCGAATTGTATAGAAAGCACCTAACAAATCATTGACCACGGGGGATCTTCACTGCGGCGGTTCCTGTTTGTGATTCAGGTCCTTCACATCTTCTTGATGCTGCTGAACACTCCCCTTTGCGATAAAATTTACATTACCGTGGGGACTGAAATTGTGCCCTCGTAGAATTTGATCATTTGGCACGTCTATGGTATGTGGACGTTCTGCAACAAAACTAAGATCTTTCTTGGTTAAGTTTAGAAATGTTGAACCAACGTCAGCCTTCTTGTAGGTTTTGAATTGATGAGACGTCGGTTCTATATTCATCGGATTTTTATCTTTCGTTGGCTCATAAGCAGCGTTCGGTCCTGCAAAATCATCTCTGTTTTCTATTAGATTGGGGTTGATTTCCGTATCAGAAGAGGTTTCTTTATTGAGATAACCTGTGATTACATAACCAAGCCTTGTGCCTTGTGCCAAAGGTTTATTAGGTCCTAGTTCAAGAAGTTCACCGGTAATTACACGAGAAAATACTTCAACCCCTAAAGTTAGGTCAATGGGTCCTGGTTGCCGAAAGTCAGGATCTGCTAACGGCAGTCCCTCGGGAATATTAAGATCGGTTGTAATCGGTACTGACGGTTGGTCTGTAATGACTGTGGGCATAATAAATACCTCTAATAGTTTTTCAAACCCTGATGTACAGGATGAGAGCTTTAGTGTTGATCTAATTGCTGTTGATATCTTTCCTCCGATTCCAGATATTTCAATCGGTGACCTTTGTTTAAGAGATAGCAGATCTGCCATTCTCCTTGAAATAAGATTCACCTGTGATCCACCATCTATTACAGCGCGACATGTTTGTATTTGACCGTTTGGCCCTTGTAATGAGACCTTGGCGGTCGCGAGCAAAGTATATCCTCCTACGTGGTCGTAGCCTGCAACGGTTACTGCGCCGGCCACTGGATTGCTAGTCGGTCCTTGGTGTAACAGTGAATGATGCCGTTGCTGGCAGACTCGACAAGTGGTCGGTGATCCACAGTTTTCAACCTTATGAGCTGTAGACAAACAATTTGTGCATGCTCCTACTTGAATAATGGCTTGGCGCCGTGCTTTGGGGTCCATTTGCTGGATACGGCTACATGCTCTAAGATTATGTTGTCCTAGGTGACAAATCTTACAGCTTTCTTCGTTGTGAACTGACTGATGGCGGAGTGTTGCTGTAGGTTGAGCGCTTATCGTCTCCAGCATGCAAGCGCGCCGCTCAATAAACGTCAGTACACTCCATAACGTTGGAATTTCCGTTGGTGCATCCGCTGAATTTTCGAGAGCAGCTAGAGACTGCTGGTCTAGTTTTCTTCTGATAAGAAAACACAGGATTGGATCCCAGGATTTTGTGCTGATATCAAGGTTTTTAAGAGTACTCATTGAATTTTTTATAGTGTCATGCAAGGCCCTTAGTTGGCGCGAGGAGCCGTCTATAGGCTTATGGTCAATAATTTTTGCAATGGCGGCGAATACTAGTATTTTTCCGTTCTGGTACCTGGCCTTTAAACGCAACCAGGTGTCGTCATAGCCACCCTGTGAGAAGGCTGTGTCTGTCAAGACGTTTCTCGCTTCACCACGAAGCGAACTCTGTAGAATATGTAGTTTTTGACTGGCCGAATATGGTTTGTTATGTACCAATTCCACAAAGAGATCATGGAACCGTGGCCAGTCTAGATACTCGCCGTTGAACTCCGGAATGCTAATTGGCGGAAGTGCCAAGTTTAGGCTCATTGGCGCGTCGTTTTCTCGTAGCAGGTTCATTTCGTATTCCTCGTATAATGTGTGGAATTGGGCTAGCTCCGCTTCTGCCAGAGCTGCGGCCCCAGGTGTGCTATCCAATTCGTCGTGGGCTTGCCTTAGTAACGCCCAATGGAGATCCAGGTGCCTTTGTAGGGCTGGGGTGACAGTTGGGGCGTTCGAGGCTAATGTTAATGATGATTCCAATTCGTTGCATCTTCTCTGCAACTGTCGGATCACCGTGTCAATTGGGGAATCTCCTTTGACTTGATCTCTTGTTGTGATCTTGATGTTGGCCGAAGTTCGTCTGGGGGCCTTCGGAAGCCCGCTTCCAGTCGGCATGTTGTCCAGAAAGATATTCTGATATTTTTCGACCAGCTCTTTAAGTGCTGCTAGTCGTGAAGAGTACTCACTTCCAGTGGGTAGTGCCGCTTGCTGGACTTCTTCATCTAGGTCGCAAAACTGCTGCCAGAGATCGTTTAACTGAGTTAGCTTACCGGAATAATAGCCGTCTCGGTGGCGTCGGTCGTCAGAATCCTTGCCATAATTCTTAATGAGCTGTTGGATTTTCCCTTGCAGCTCGTTTTGGGTGTCTAGTAATCGATTGTGTAAATCGATTCTTGTGTGACTTGTTTCCTCAATGAATGAAGTAGACATATTGTGTGTCTTGGAAACAAAGAATCTTGTGAAGCTGGATGAAGCTGAGTATCCTGTGAAGCTGAATGAAGCTGACTATCCTGTTAAGCTGGATGAAGCTGAAGTTCCTGTGACGCTGGAAGAAGAAGCGAATCCTGTGAAGCTGGATTAAGCTGAAGTTCCTGTGACGCTGGAAGAAGAAGCGTATCCTGTGAAGCTGGATGAAGCTGAAGTTCCTGTGACGCTGGAAGAAGAAGCGAATCGTGTGAAGCTGGATTAAGCTGAAGTTCCTGTGATGCTGGAAGAAGAAGCGTATCCTGTGAAGCTGGATGAAGCTGAAGTTCCTGTGACGCTGGAAGACGAAGCGTATCCTGTGAAGCTGGATTAAGCTGAAGTTCCTGTGACGCTGGAAGAAGAAGCGTATCCTGTGAAGCTGGATTAAGCTGAAGTTCCTGTGACGCTGGAAGAAGAAGCGAATCCTGTGAAGCTGGATTAAGCTGAAGTTCCTGTGACGCTGGAAGAAGAAGCGTATCCTGTGAAGCTGGATTAAGCTGAAGTTCCTGTGACGCTGGAAGAAGAAGCGAATCCTGTGAAGCTGGATTAAGCTGAAGTTCCTGTGACGCTGGAAGACGAAGCGTATCCTGTGAAGCTGGATGAAGCTGAAGTTCCTTTAGTGGGAAGGGGGTTGCTTGAGTGTGATCCTTTGTTGTTAAAGGATCACGTCGGGGTCACCAATGTTTGTGCCTAACCGAAGTAGACACCTGCAGGACGATCGCGTCGCGGCAATGGTAACGATGGTTACTGCAATGCCGGACCACAGGCGATGCTGAACTGCGCTGAGGTTGAGCTAACGTGGTTAGCTGCTAGTTGAGATAGTGTATTACGAGCCCTATTCCTAGAGGTAGGAAGTAGAACCGCGGAGTTATGAGGTGTGTTGATAACTGATTTATTCTTCATTTGATACCTGCTTATATTCTACTTAGAACACGGACGCTTAGTGTAATGGTTAGTGAAAGAAGCTATATTCTAAAGTAGGTCAGGGAATTATGATTACGGTAGCAGTTGCGTAGTTGGCTCGGCTGACACCGCAAATGTGCTGACTGCATTGGCGGGTCAGCGTATCGTTGTGACGGTGAGATGGTGAGTTAGTGAGACATATGATATAATATGCTGACCAGCAATTCTCATCTGCAGTGAGTGCTACTGAGCGCTTGGTACTGTTCCCAATTTGGCTACTGCTTGATTTGTTGGGTGTGGTCATG
Source organism: Drosophila subpulchrella (assembly GCF_014743375.2). NCBI lineage: Eukaryota > Metazoa > Arthropoda > Insecta > Diptera > Drosophilidae > Drosophila > Drosophila subpulchrella. The sequence goes on from NW_023665567.1 coordinate 1,342,872, forward strand.
TTGAGTACCTTTGGGTACGAACAGAAACAGTCAGAAGGAGACACTGCTTGTTATATTAAGTAGGGATTTTTTGAGAATAAAAATGAATTATCAATTTACAAAGAAGTAACCACAGTTCATGGGTATTCAATTATTAAATATTATCACTATATAAATATATTTGAGACAAGGCATTTGTTCTATGAAATAGAAGGATTGGAATCTGACCTATTAATTGGATTTAATTTATTAAGAAGAATAGGAGCTATAATAAATATAGAAAAAGGAGTGTTGGAGTAAAAAGAAAAGACAGAAAAGTTAATATATTATGATAGTGAGGAAAAAAACGAAACAAGTTTAATCAAAGTCAATAACACACTTCCATTAAAAAAATTTATTTAAAAAAAAAATTTTGATTGTAAAAGTTACGAAAACACAGATTCTATAATTGTGGAAAGTATTAAAAAAGGTTTGGGATCAATAAGTCCCGAACACGTCGACGTAGAAATATCTGTCAATAATAAATTACCAAGTTTGGGATCAAAAAATCCTGAACACACCGACGCAGAAATATCCGTAAATAAAAAATTAAATAGTTTGGGATCAACAAATCCGGAACTCGCCGACGATGAAATTTCCGTCAACAAAAAATGAAATTGTTTGGGATCAATTAATCCTGAGCACGCCGACGATGAAATTTCCGTCAAAAAATAATAAATAATAAACTGTTCAAGATCTAAAAATCCTAAACACCCCGACGACGATTCATCCGTCAACAAAAAACTAAAAAATATTGGAACTAAAAAATCCAAGCGAAACAAAATGAACAATATTAATATGTCAAGTACCAATCGAATAGAAGTACTGGAGAAGAAAATAATTGACATAATCAAAGAAGAACATTCAAAAATAAATTTACAAATTCCATTTCGAACCGATATTCGAAGTGAAATAAACACCGAAAATTACAGGTCTATTTATAGTAAACAATATCCTTATGCTTTATCAGTTTCAGATTTCGTTAATACTGAAATCAATAGAATGCTTAAGGAAAATAGTATAAGACCAAGTAGAAGCCCTTATAATTCACCAGTGTTAGTGGTACCCAAGAAAGGACAGAATGAAGATGGCAGTCCCAAACATAGACTAGTGATAGATTACAAACAACTTAACGAATACACTATACCGGACAGATACCCGATGCAAGAGCCGTCTGTAATATTAACTAATTTAGGAAAGGCAAAATACTTCTCAGCAATTGATTTAGAATCTGGATTCCACCAAATTTTAAGGAAGGATTCGGATATTGAAAAAACACCATTTTTAATAAATAACGGAAAATTTGAATTTTTTCGAATGCCTTTTGGGTAACTAACGCACCCAGAACAAGTAGGAAAAACTTGCCATGTCTATATGGATAATATAATTTTTTTTCTCAAACACTATTGAACAACATTATGGTGATTTTATTAAAATAATTAATATTTTACAAAGAGCAAATATGAAAATATCACTCGAACAATCTAAATTAGAAACCGCATTTCTAGGATTCATTGTTTATCATAACGTAATTAAAACGGATCCTGAAAAAATGTCCACAATTACAAAAAATCCGTTGCACGCAATATTAGAGAACTCCGAAGTATTCTAGGCCTAACCGGGTATTACAGAAAATTTGTCAGTAACTATGCAAAAATATCTAAGCCATTAACAAAATATCTAAGAGGGGAAAATGGAAACGTTATTCTACAAAAATTTCAATACAGCTTCAATAAGCTTTGAACGAGCTAAAAGATAATCTAATAGCAAAAGTTGAATTAGTTCAGCCAGATTATAGTAAGAAATTCGTTTTAACAACAGACACATCAGACGTAGCTATCGAGGCAGTACTAACACAAGATAATAAACCAATTACGTTTATTTCTAAAACATTAAACAAGACAAAACAACTTTATGCCACAAATAAAAAAGAATTGTTAGCCATAGTATGGGCTTTAAAAAATCTCCGAAATGATCTATATAGAGTAATTGGCATAGAAATACAAACGGACCATCAATCCTTTTCGTTCACAATTACGGATAAAAATCCAAACTTAGAAATGAAAAGATGGTATTCTTTCATTGAAAGTGTTACCCCGAAAATAATATACAAGCCCGGAACAACAAATATTGTACCCGATGCATTATCACGGATACTGATAAATAATATTACAAACAGCGATATAGACGTTTCTGAATAGACAAATCTTCCACCTAACATAACGGTTGGAACTCATTGTAATTTAGAAAATGTATATCATATTCAAGTATCTTTAAAAAATAACTTTACTAACAAATTTATTTTTACGCGAATATTTCTACAAGACGTAGAAAACGCCGAAGATAGAGCTATAATAATAGAGAAAACACACAATTGAGCTCATAGGGGACTAGACGAAAATTATAAACAGATCAGTAGACTATATTATGGGCCCAATCTGTATACAAAACTAAAAGAATACATAAAAAATTGAAAAGATTGCAATGAGACCAAATGTAACAGACACGCTATTAAAATTCCAATTGGAAAAGCCCCAATACCGACTAAGGAAGGAGAAAACTTACACATTGAGATATACTATGCGCAAAGTTTAACTTTTATAACTTGTATTGACGCGTGCTCTTAAATCCAAGTAGTTAAAGAAATTCTAAATTAATTAAATATCGAAAGTAAAGTAATGGATCTACTTCAACATTTTCCCCAAGTCATAGTACTTATGACAGATAATGAACCGAGCTTTACATCTGCCCAATTTAAATCTTTTGCACAAAGGTGCGAATTAACTTTAAACAGACAGGTTGAAAGGGCACATTCGACACTAACAGAATTACCACGCTGCATAAAAGAAGAATTTAATCTAACCGATTATTCTGAAATTGTAATTAGAGCAGCGCAGGAATATAATCACAGTATTCCTTCCACAACAAACAAGAAATATATTCCTCAAATATTGAAAAAAAAGCTTAAGAGAAAATGCTAAAAACACATAAGGACAACAGAAAAGAAAAACAATATTATGTAGGACAAGTGGTTTATGAAAAGAAATATGGAGAAAGAAGAAAGCTTAAACCAAGGTATAAAAGCAAATAGTTAAGGACGTTATGCCTAATAAAAATAATAATTAACAGTAGAAACAGAACCATACACAAAGATAATATTAAGAATTAATAAACTATTTATTCTTAACTTACAGAAAATGCATTCCTTAATACCCATTTTATGATTCATAATATTGGCCAGTTCAGAAATAATTGATACTCGAACCATGCATTTTTTCTGTTCAAAAACAACAAAGATGTTCTTACCTATAAATCGTACAACGATTTATTCAACGTAACTTATTTAAGTTTTTATAAAGAAAGAATTAACATGAAATCAGAAAATATAAAAAGAGATTCAAAAACAAGAAAGGAAGTTAGCTTCGGCAAGCCGAAGCTTATATACCCTTGCAGCTATAATTATTAAATTTAAAAACACAAAAAATGATATTCCCAATAGTATAAGATAATATGTCAAAAAACACCGAAGCTATAATTTGTTTCATATTATTTTCCTACCAATTTTCCGATCGTTCCTATGGCAGCTATATGATATAGTCATCCGATTTTGATAAAATTAAATTCGAAACTCAGAACTAATTAAAAAATGTTATTTCCAAGCGTAGGAGGTTATATGTTAAAAAACACCGAAGCTATAATTTGTTTCATATTATTTTCCTACCAATTTTTCGATCGTTCCTATGGAAGCTATATGACATAGTCGTCCGATTTTGCTAAAATTTAATTCAAAATTCAGAACTAATTAAAAAATGTTATTTCCAAGCGTTGGAGGTTATATGTTGAAAAACACCGAAGCTATAATTTTTTTCATATTATTTTTCCACAAATTTTCCGATCGTTCCTATGGGAGCTATATGATATAGTCGTCCGATTTCGATAAAATTTAATGCAAAATTCAAAATTATTTAAAAATTGTTATTTCAAAGCTTAGGAGTTTATATGCTAAAAAACACCAAAGATATAATTTTTTTTCATTTTTTTGTCCGATTATTCCTATGGGAGCTATAAGATATAGTTGTCCGATCCGGCTGGTTCCGACTTATATACTACCTGCAAAAGATATAAGACTTTTGGGAAAGTTTCAGCTCGATAGCTTTAAAACTGAGAGACTAGTTTGCGTAGAAACGGACGGACAGACGGACAGACGGACAAACGGACAGACGGACAGACGGACAGACGGACATGGCTAGATCGACTCGTCTAGTCATGCTGATCAAGAATATATATACTTCATGGGGTCGGAAACGTCCCCTTCACTGCGTTGCAAACTTCTGACTGAAATCAATATACCCTCTGCAAGGGTATAAAAAGAAGAAAAATTACAAAATTACACAATAACACAGATTTATTAACTCACTAGAGACCGATGTGGTTTCTGTAAAAAAAAACAAGGAAGAACGCTATAGTCGAGTACCTCGACTATCAGATACCCGTTACTCAGCTAAATGGACCTAAGGGAAATGGAGACATGCAAGCAGCAAAGCGAGATTGAAATGCGCCACCTATCGGCGGTAGACAGATTTAATCGATATGGGCGTTGGAGTGGGCGTGGCAAATTTTTTTTTGGGTCAATCGATAGGTATTGACGAGACCAATACAGTTCAGTTCAAATTTTTTATCTAGCATGAAAATTGTGGGCGCCACAGGCTTGGGCGGTTTGTGGGCGTTAGAGTGGGCGTGGCATATCTGCGTTACAAACTTGCGCTGCGCACAAGGCTACGGATTCTAAATATGAGATCCCAGTTCTCTATCCTTGATAGTTTCCGAGATATCCACGTTCATATTTACGATTTTTTGAAGTTTGTGGGCGGTTTGTGGGCGTAAAAGTGGGCGTGGCAAACTTTTTTTTTATCAATCGATAGGTATTGATGAGAACAATACATTTCAGTTAAAATTTTTATTCTATCATCAAAACTGTATGAGCCACAGTTTTGGGCGGTTTGTGGGCGTTCGAGTGGGCGTGGCACTCTACTGAAACAAACTTGCGCTGCGTAAGAAGCTCAGGAATCTGCACGCCAAATCTCAATAGCCTAGCTCTCATAGTTTCCGAGATCTCAGCGTTCATCCGGACAGACAGACGGACAGACGGACAGACGGACAGACGGACAGACGGACAGACGGACAGACGGACAGACGGACAGACGGACATGGCTAGATCGACTCGGCTAGTGATCCTGATCAAGAATATATATACTTTATGGTGTCGGAAACGCTTCCTTCTGCCTGTTACATACTTTCCGACGAATCTAGTATACCCTTTTACTCTACGAGTAACGGGTATAAATATTGTATTAATGCAATCACTATGGATATTGAAACAAGAAAATCAATTTCTTGTAGTTACACTTACCCTCCACATCAAACTGGACACGACGAATTTTCGATTCAGGTTGAGACATACTAATTAAAAAATGTTTAAAATAACAAAAAATATTTTAATCAAATATTAGTAAAAAATTATAAATTAACCAAATTATAAAAAATAAAGAAAAATAAATGAAAATAATAATAAACAGTAAATAAACAATAATTGTAAATAAAGAAAATATTAGTAAATAGTTAGAAAAAAATGAAATTATAAAAAATAAACAAAAATAAACAGTAAATAAACAATAATAAAATAAAAAGAAATAATAAATCAAATAATACAACTACCGTTTTTTTTTTTTTTGGTACTCGAACCAAGGTAGGTGAATCTTCAAAAGATATTTAAAGCGCCGTCGCAATAAATATGCCCGATTCATAATAAAATTACGCCTACGGACTAAACACCTCCTTTAAAAAAAAACTAAAAATCCTATTTAAAAAAAAATGCAAACATGGAACTACTACTATTTTTTCTAAATAAGGAATGGCTACCGCTTTTCTCCTAAATTCCATAACTGAAAATCTTTTTATTCTAGAAGGCACTTCTAAATTAACTAAATATATACCTAGGCCAGAAGAATTCATTGGCTCAATAAAAAAACTTCCCCTTCTACCTCTTCAAAAGATTCTATTTGAATTGGAACCTCATCTCCTACAAAACAAAAGTTATCTGGTTTCCTATCACTAAGTGTGCAGTCTTTCATTTTAAGATTTCTGCCTACTAATTTTATTTGTTCTTCTGCTGGGGCTACGTATTTTTCTTCAACTATCTTCCTAAATATTTGTTCTAAGATAAAAGATTTTTTTCTAACACATTTTTTAAGGAGCTGCAAGTAATTTTCGAAGGAGTAAGAAGATCCTGAAACCGGATTTCCGACTTGATTGATAGTATCTCTTACATGGAGTAAGCCGTGAACATTGTAAGTCACACTGTTTGCTCCAAAAACAATGGGCAAATTTTCAACAAATAGATTTAATATTTGTTGAGCATTTTCAATATTATTTCCCCGTTGCTTTTGCGAACAGAGCAGTCTATATGCGCAGTGCAGTAATAAAAACAAATAATACTGGTCATCAAATATTGAATCTTTAAGAGCTACAATACCAGTATATAATAAGAACTGCCTAAACTCAGTGCTTTTCCAGTTAGGAAGCTCTAACAATGTCCTCGGCTTCCTTCCCTAGGTATAAAAGTTCGCATTGACATTAATTTTGCGGAAATACCGTTTTGGTTTTGTTTTGAAACTTTATTTATAACTTTATTATAATAAATTCTTTCTAAAAATTTGCGCATTACCCCCAACTCAATAAGATGCATACAATCTAAAGGAACTTGGGTTATCATACGAACACCAAGCGTTTCAAAAGCGGACGGACTATTCAAATAACCTTTGCTGTGGTGGCTTGGATAAATTCTATTTGCAAAGTCTTCATCAGTAATTAACTCACTAGCAACAGTACTGTAAGTTAATGTACCATCTATTTTGCGACCAACCTGAAGACATTTGGTACAGCCGTGACTGGATGTATGTCCAGGGGTTCCTGTAACAAATGCCCTTGCAGGTGCATCACAAACCACCGCCCTAAGTTCTAAATTTATTTTTTTGTTACAAATTGTAAGTCCGTTTATAAAAAGATCGGACAATTCACTAGTAAATTTTGACATATATTGTACACAATTAGATGGCTTATTTTTAGATGAAAAAACTCCTACTGGAAAGACGGGGCATTTATTAATATTATTAACTCGAACTAAAATAGGCCACAATTGTGCACGAGAGCTTTTAGTAAGGGGAAGACCGTCAATATTAACGTCAATGCTTAAAACTTCTGGTGATTCTGCTACCACTGATAATTTTTCTAATTGCTTCGATAAGCCTATATGCAAATATGAACCCCCATCTATTTCCGTAATATCTGGAGTATTCCTGCATTTAAATTTATAAAAAGGCCTAACATTTAAATTTTCTTCATTTAAAATTTTAATTAAATCTATGGCGCAACTACGAGTTGGCTTGTGCTTTATAAACCACTTCTTTAACTTAAAATTTAAGCTTCCCTGATCGGACTCAATGTTTTCTATATCTTCCTGATTAACTTCTACATTATCCTGACCTCCTAATACATTTTCCTGATCTACATCTAAATTTTCATGAACTTCTAAATTTTCCTCCCCTAACTCTAGATTATCCTGACCTACTTCTAAATTTTCCGCCCCTAACTCTAGATTAACCTGACCTACTTCTAAGTTTTCCTGATCAGCTTCAATTTCCTCGTGATCCCTAATTTCGTCAATATGTATGTTCGAATTCTCTTCAACTAACCTAAATCTTTCACGTAACTGATCCCTTTCTCTTTTAATTAATCTTCTAACCTGACGAGAACCTGGCATTTTGATAAAAAACAAAGTTATTTGTTAGATGAGACCTGAAAATCAAAATTTGGCATTACACTTTTGTTTTGATATAAAACAATTTAAAACAATAATTGGTATACCCTTGCAGAGGGTATATTGATTTCAGTCAGAAGTTTGCAACGCAGTTAAGGAGACGTTTCCGAACCCATAAAGAATATATATTCTTGATCAGGATCACTAGACGATTCGATCTAGCCGTGTCCGTCTGTCAGTCCGTTTCTACACAAACTAGTCTCTCAGTTTTAAAGCTATCGGGATGAAACATTTCCAAAAGTCTTCTTTCCTTTTCAGGTAGTATATAAGTCGGAACCAGCCGGATCGGACAACTATATCTTACAGCATACCATAGGAATTATAGAAAAAAAAAAATTTTTTTTAAATTATATCTTTGGTGTTTTTTAGCATATAACCTCCTAAGCTTGGAAATAACATTTTTTAATTAGTTCGAATTTTGAATTAAATTTTATCGAAATCGGACGACTGTCATATAGCTGCCATAGGAACGATCGGAAAATTGGTGGAAAAATAATATGAAACAAATTATATTAAATTATTATTATTTGTATTTTAAAGAATTTCGAATTACATTCAATAATTACAACTGCAAGGGTATACAAACTTCGGCTTGCCGAAGTTAACTTCCTTTCTTGTTTTTTTATTACATAAATAAAAAATTGATATAATTAAATTATTATATATATATGTATATATATTATATATATTATATATATATATTATATATATTATATATACATATTATATATATTGTATATATTATATATGGGCATTTCCAGGGGTCGCGAACGTACGTTCGTACGCAATTAGTGCAAATGAAAAATAGAAAAAAATCTTTTCTGAATTTTTCTTTTTGCTATTTTATAGCATTTTGTTAGCTCTTATCTTAGTGTAAATGATGGGATTTATTTATTATTATCATTTTCAGAATATTGGCAAAAAACATGCGGTCGCGAACGTACACAAAATGGAAGTCGACTTTCGCTTAATCTAGTAAAATGCAAATATCTGCGAATTGGGACGGAATATTCTAAAGAAATAACTTTACTTTTAAAATGGATTCACGTAGCTTTCATTCGAGTCTGTCCCCAAGGAAATATCTCCATTTGTTTTTATTTTATTGAATTAAGTACCGGTCGCGAACGCACGGGTCGCGAACGTACGATTTTTCCATGTTGACTTATTAACAGTTAATTGAAAATTTGTTAGCCCTCCTTGGATTTTTATCTTCTTATTAGATTGCAATAAAGAGATTTGGTAGAAAAAGTTCAAGCAAATCATATGTTTTCCTTGCGAAATAATTAATCATGAGAATGCCCTTAAAAGTAGCTAAAAATGAAAAAAATGCATTTTTTCAGTTTTCAGGGAAATTTTTTCAACAAAACAAATGAAATATGCTTTGGTTCCACTGTGTTAAGAAAATATGGCCATTAATTTGCGAAAATACGCAAAAAATTCGATGATTTTGAAGATTTTTCTTGTTTCGGGCCTGGTTGACCATTTTCCGGATTTGCCCATATATATATTATATATATTATATATATTATATATATTATATATATTATATATATATTATATATATTATATATATATTATATATATTATTATATAATTTAAAAGATTTTATCAAATTGTTGTTAAAAATATGTAAATAAATGTGAACAAATGAGACATTTACAACAATTATTTGAAATGAAATGGATTTATCTATAATAATTATTTATTCAATTTAAATAAATTGATGAATGAATAATTATTTATTTATTATTTATTCAATTTAAATAAACTGATGAATTAATAATTATTTATTTATTATTTATATATAATTTATTTATTTATATAATTATAATAATTATTTATATAACTATTATAACGTGTAATAAATAATAATAATACACTATAATAATTATTTATAATAAACAATAATTACACATTATAATAATTTTTTTGGAAAATAATTAATTTATTGATAATTATTTATTTATCAATTTATTTAAATTGAATAAATAATTATTATAGATAAATCCATTTCATTTTAAATAATTGTTGTAAATGTCTCATTTGTTTACATTTATTTACATATTTTTAACAACAATTTGATAAAATCTTTTAAATTATATAATAATATCAAAGCTGAAAATTACCAATAAATTTTTGAGATAAACATAACCAAACATTTTTATTTTATAATCTTTATTATTTATTAATTATGATATATTCATCTGTGTCCAAAATGAAAGGGATTTTGCTATTCAAAACAATTATTATTTATTCAAATATATTAGATTTAGATTTTTGTTAAATAAATCAATTTTTATGTCTGTTTAAAATTTTTTAAATAATGCGCATTGCAAAATCACTATGTTTTTGGGCGTAGCTGTATATTTCACAATTAAACATTTCGACTTGCTCAGAAAAAGAGAGTTGTTTAGCGAAGTTTATTAGTATTAAAAACGTGCACAAATGATTTTTTCTTGTTATTAATTTATGTCCGTTATGTAATTTATTTTATCAATCCACTTTCGGCTAGCGGTATCCGATTTTTTGGGTTATTTTGTCAAACGCATAAAACAGTTTTTAAACTAACGTACCTTTAAAGTTAGTTTAATGCACAAAGTATTAGACTTAACGTAAAACTTACCTGACTTTATAATTTTAACTGTAAGACACAAGTAACCTGATGCGCAAAATTTAAATCAATGCTTCTTTTCCAATCACTCAAATTAGAATGCAAATGCACCAAGTCTTCCTCTCACCCCTTTTGCTTGATTTCTTTTGTTTTCTCTTCGCTGTTGGCGCGTGCCACTGCACCTATACCCTTTCTAAAGCGAAAAATATCCGACTATATAATTTGTACTTCTTAAGTAAAAAATACAATACGAATTTTTTAAAAATGTTAATACTAATACTACTAATGTTTTAAATATTGAAATCAATTTCAACGGACTAATTTTCTATAATTACTCTAAAAAAATATATTGTAATAAAAATGTATAATATGTAAACATAACATTATAAGTAAATCCAAATTACTTAATTTTACTATAATCAATTAATTTACTTTTATAAAACAATATAAGTTGTTTATTTTTATTTGTTGAACGTTGATGCACTAAGAGCAGTACAAACAAGTGGCCCAAACGACACCAAGCACGTGCTTGTTACGCGCGGGCCCATTTTTATTTCGGGCAAATACGGTACGCGAGGAAGGTACATAGAACAAACAATTACAGGACAAAACATAGATCAACAAGACTAAAGCAAATGAGCTAAGATTTTAGTTTTTAATACAGGGATAGAGGTTGAGGAACAAATTAAATGATATAGGTTGTTATAATTATTACAAAGAACGCGAAAAGGCTCATGCTGACTAAAATTAGATGAACATCGTGGCAAGTTTATAGGATAGTAGTTTCGCATTAGTCTAACAGGAACATTGAAAGTAAGGCGGCTTACCAAATCTACAGAATCAATATCGCCTCTGATAAGATTATTCATAAAAATAGTACCAAGCTTAGTTCTACGGCTTACTAGACTAGGCAAATTAATTAAAAGCAATCTACTCGAGTAAGAAGGCAACCTGACGTTTTGATCCCAGTTCAAACCACGTAAGGCAAAAAGAAGAAATTGTTTCTGTACGGACTCTATACGGTCAATGTACACTTGATACTGAGGACTCCAAACGGAAGAACAGTATTCCAAATTAGGACGGACAAGGGAGGTAAATAATAATTTGGTAGTGTATGGATCATCAAATTCTTTAGACCAACGCTTTATAAACCCAAGAACACTCATAGCTTTATTTACAGTAGAGGTTATGTGGGAGTCAAATTTAAGTTTAGGATCTAGGAGAACACCTAAATCGTTTACTGAGTATATTCGGTCCAGGGACATGTTCTGAAGAGAGTAACTTATGAACGTTGGCGTACCCCTATAAAAAGTCATAACGTTGCATTTAAGATAGTTTAAATTCAAAAGGTTGTACTGACACCATTCCTGGAATCTATTAATGTCTGACTGCAAGCAGAAACCAGACTCAATATTATTATATGAAAAACAAAGCTTAACATCATCAGCATACATTAGTACACGAGAGTGAGTTACTATAGAGTGAAGATCATTTATAAACAGAGTAAACAGCAAAGGGCCTAAATGACTGCCCTGAGGCACTCCAGATGTCACGTTGATCATCTTGGAAACAGCGTTTTTGAATAAAACCCTCTGAGATCTACCATTCAAATAACTTGAAATCCAAGTTAACAGATTATTCGAAAACCCGAGCTGATCTAATTTGAATAAAAGAAGAAAGTGGTTTACAGAGTCAAAGGCTTTACTAAAATCTGTATATATAACGTCTGTCTGCATTTTTTGGTTAAACCCATCTATTACAAAAGATGTCAATTCGAGCAGGTTAGTGGTGGTCGATCTTCGCTTAACAAAACCATGTTGACGCGGCGATAATAAAGAGGAGCACAAATGTTGCAACTGAGAGGTAATAATGCGTTCAAATATTTTAGGAATTGCAGACAATTTGGAGATTCCTCTATAGTTCTGAACATTAACCTTCGCATCCTTTTTGTGGAGTGGAATAATAAAAGAATCTTTCCAGATGGTAGGAAAAACAGATGATGAGATAGACAAATTAAAAAGTTTAAGAATGGGTTTACAAATAGTTCGGGCACAAAACTTAAGAACACACCCAGGGAGTCCATCTGGCCCCGGAGAATAGGTTGGCGTTATAGTTTCTAAATCACTTAAGAGAGAACTTTCGGTGATTACAGGAGAAAAAATACAATTTGCCCTGTTTAAGTGATTAGGGTAGCTAGAATTAGACCAAGAAACAGAACTATAAGTAGATTGGAAGAATTCAGCAAATAAATCTGCAATTTCGGGATCCGTAGATGCCTCAATAGAGTTTTATCGTACAGATGATGGCAAGGCTGAAGACTTTCGCTTAGCATTGACAAAGTTATAAAACTGCCTTGGATCCTTTGAAAATTCAAATTTACATCGGTTCAAATACATGGAATAGCAATGACTGTTAAGTACATTAAAATTAGTACGAGCCACCACATATCTTGAAAAATCGGATGGCCTACCCGACTTTTTGTACTTTTTATAGAAGTTTGTTTTTAGGTTTCTAAGTCTTTGCAACTGATTGGTAAACCAAGGAGGCCTGTCTAACTTAGGAGCAAAACTATCAGGAACACATTCACAGAAAAAAGAGTTTAGGACACTATAAAATAGTTCCGTAGCACTTTCAATATCCAAGCAATTATATAAATTTGTCCAGTTATATTGTGAAATCAAGGTATTGAGTTTACTAAAGTCACATTTACGAAAGCATCTACTTTTAGTTGGTGAAAGAGAAGGAGAGAGGGTGTCAACGCAGGGAAGACAAATTGTAAGTTCTAATGTGGGATGATACCGGTCTTCTGGCATAACTAGTGGGTCAATTCTAGATACCGTGACTTCAGACGGATCTAATGCAAATACAAGATCTAATTGTCTGTTTAGAGAATTACGTATAAAGCTAACTTGCTGTAATGATAGTTCTAACAGACCGTCAACGAATTCATGGTCAGATAAGGGACCAAGAAATGTCAGGGAGATTGAAATCACCCAAAACAATAAAAAGATCTTTTTCGGAAAGATGAGATAAAACAGTTTTTATTGCAGACAAATGTTGCTTATAAATTGTTAAGTCGGATCCAAGTGGAATATAAGAACAAGTTACATAAATAGAAAAAGATTTCAAAGAAACTTTAACACCAACGAATTCTATTTCATTGGGATTAAGAAAGTATATCCTTTCCGATGTTAAAGTAGAGGTAACGGCAACCAGCACCCCACCCCCCTACGAGGAGAGTGATCAGTTCTATACGTACTAAAATTTTTGGACAGAACTTCAGAGTCTGATATCTCCGGTTTCAGCCAAGTCTCAGTAAAGGCCAGAATGTCTTCCGAAAAGGCAGAGGAGTCAGCATAAAGCTTAGGTAGCTTCATATTAAGTCCCCTAACATTTTGATAGGCCAAAAATAAACTGCTCAGTTTTTTGGCGCAGGTACTGTCGTGGATGGCCTTTTATTAGTTCTCCGTCTGTTTGGAACAAATTCTTTAATGACCAATTCATCATTAAGCCAAAAACTTTTAGAATTTAGTACATTAAATACTTCCGGAGGAGCAGATATTTTAAAGGAAGATATCGTACGAACATATGGAAATTTAAACTCCTCCACTGTGATGTTTTGAGATGGGAATTCCTGTTGTATAAATTCCAAAACATCTGCAGATGTGGTTTCAGGTGTTAAACGAGACACAAATAATTGCTTCCTATATGGAACAACCGAGAGGCTCTTTCTTCCACCACCAGCAATCTGAACAACGTTCGTCTGATTATCGAGACTAGGGACTCCTATAGAGCTAACTTCCACCGTAGGCACAGAAAGCTGCGTAAGGTTTGAAATGGTAGGCTTACTAGCAGAAACAGGGACTCCAGAGCTTTTGGTACCTATGGGTACTGCTGTCAGAGAAGCTTTAGGTCCCCCAGCCCCAGTGGATGCCGACATTGCTGCCGTTACCGATCGGGTAAAAATATTAGAAGCTAAGTTGGGATTTGGAACTGATGCCTTTACTTGAAGAGATTTTGAAGGAGCAGTCTTCTTGCGTTTAGGTGACCCTACTGACATTTTTTTATTATCAAGGTCAACCTTAAACTCTTTAAAATCAGCAACTACGCTCATGAGTTTATCGAACAGTTTCATAAAACGATCATTGGTCAGCGCAACATAGCCATCCAAATCACGATCTATTTCCACGCATGAGGCACAAGTCCACGAAAAACCAACACGCAGATCAATATAATCTTTTACTCTGCCAACAAGTCCAGTACATTTTGGGTGTATGACTATGTTGCAGAGACGACAGTAAATAAAAACGTCATTAGGTGACGATCCAAACTGACAATCTTTTTTGCTACAAAAAAGAGCCATTTTTAATTAAGAAAAAAAGTTATTAATAAAACCAAAGAATCAAAAGAATTATAAATACCTCACTTAATTTGACACTGGGATCAAACAAATAAAAATGTAGACACACAAGAACACAAAAGTATAAGAGCGCGTAGAGACTTCGAGAGCGAGAGAGCGCAACAGAGTGGCTGTCGACTGAGCGTGGCTGGCGAAACACAAACAAAATATACACGACAACAGTTTAGACGACAAGAAACGGGAGAGAGATTACAAGAAGGTTATGGGAAACAACAACAAAAGCTATTGAAACCAAAGCACCACAGCGTACAGAAGTTACAATAACAAAATGCACGGGCTAAACACAGAGTTTGGTTTTGTTAAAATTTCTACAATAAAATAGACAATTAAACATCAACAGACGATTTAGAACACAAGCACGGCTGGTTATGAAGGACTAAGTCACAAAACAAGGCACCAGTATCACAGATATTAATGACAAATTGACAAAAATCACAGAGCACAAGATAAACACAACCGGTCACAAGCGACGCTAAATCGATGACAATAATGCTCCTAAAATATTAGGGCATTCACATGTCGCTGCTCCACGAAAATTTTTCCGCCGAAATATTAGTCGCTAGCCGAACATAACGGAGAGACGCAAAAAAAATAACGGACCGGCCGAAATTTGTCTCTGCGAGCGCGGAGTGCAGGCAGATTATAAGACAAGAAAGAGAGGGAAATCTCCGAATATCTGCCTCTCTTTGCTGAACGATCGTTTTCGTGGGCAGTCTTCTACGCTGCGCCGACTGCTCTGCTGACGTCAACAGCGGCACAGCGTTTTAGGCAGAAAAAAAAACAAAAAAAGCTTTTTGCCTTGAGCCATGTCACCGCGTCCCTACTGCAGAACTGAAGGGCATATATATTGAGATCGCGGGTAGGTGGCGCATTTCAATCTCGCTTTACTGCTTGCACATCTTCATTTCTTATGGTCCCTTTAGCTGAGCGTTCTTCCTTGTTGAATACGGAAAACCAAAAAAAAGTGTTTTACCAAACTAACAATCTGAACGATCTGAAACTTATTTTTGCTTATTTTCCGTCATGCGGCTTTTGGGGGATTGCAAAGGCGTGATGTAACCACTATCGGATGGCGGTTATGTAACTGCTCTATGGGGGTTATGTTACTGCTCTATGACCGCACTACACATGGCTAAAACTGATTTTCGCCGCACTTTTCCGCCTTATTGGAACTGGTGGAGCTCCATGTGCCTTCCGTGATAACCATTCGCGATTTGCCGGGTTACATTGTGGCGAGGTGGACGTGCTTGGCTGCAAAAGCAAAGCTTCTACCAATCGCATGGTTTTATTTACCTTATTTAAAACCAATAATGGCAAATAAATTCATTGTTGTCCCTGACAACGTTAATAAGTCTATGAAAGGAATCAAAAAAAATAATTTTTCAAATTGGCGATGTGGTCTTCTTGTTAGTTCAGCGGGGAGTGGGCCGAACCCAAGGTGACGGTCACTTTTATAGACCCCATTTCCCAATGACACTGGAACAAGAGTAGCAACCCTGAACTGTGAAAAACCCCCATTTTTGTAAGCCATAAGCTAGCCAACTCATGCTAATTGTCATTTTTTCCAATTTTATTCCAATTGTAAAATGAAAGTTTCATATATCATTCTAATTTTTATTTCAAGATTAACCCAATACTAATATTTATTATAGAACTAACGATGATCTTAGGTATCTGAGACTTAACAAAATGCTACTGATGTGGGAGAACTTAAGCAAGCTTAATCAACCGCAGCCCGAGTCGAGAATATGGCCTGCTTTTAGGCACATTGTTATACCCATTACTCGTAGAGTAAAAGGGTATACTAGATTCGTCGGAAAGTATGTAACAAGCAGAAGGAAGCGTTTCCGACCCCATAAAGTATATATATTCTTGATCAGGATCACAAGCCGAGTCGATCTAGCCATGTCCGTCTGTCCGTCTGTCCGTCTGCCCGTCTGTCCGTCTGCCCGTCTGCCCGTCTGTCCGTCTGTCCGTATGAACGCTGAGATCTCGGAAACTATAAGAGCTACAATACTGGGATTAGGCATGCAGATTCCTGAGATTCCTGCGCAGCGCAAGTTTGTTTCAGAAGAGTGCCACGCCCACTCTAACGCCCACAAACCGCCCAAAACTGTGGCTCCTACAGTTTTGACGCTAGAACAAAAATTTTAACTGAAATGTATTGTTCTTATCAATACCTACCGATTGACTTAAAAAAAAGTTTGCCACGCCCACTTTAACGCCCACAAACCGCACACAAACTTCAAAAAATCGTAAATATGAACGCGGATATCTCGGAAAATATCAAAGATAGAGAAACGGGATTTTAGACTTAGATTCCGTAGGCTTGAGCGCAGCGCAAGTTTGTTACGCGAATATGCCTCGCCCACTCTAACGCCCACAAACCGCCCAAATCTGTGGCGCCCACAATTTTCATGCTAGATAAAAAATTTTACCGAAAATGTGCTAGATACAAAATCTTAACTGAAATGTTTTAGTCTCGTCAATACCTATCGATTGATTTAAAAAAAAACTTTGCCACGCCCACTCTAACGCCCACAACGCTTAGATCTGTCTACCGCCGGTAGGTGGGGCATTTGCTGCTTGCATATCTCCATTTTCCTTTGGTCCCTTTAGCTGAGTAACGGGTATCTCATAGTCGAGGTACTCGACTATAGCGTTCTTCCTTGTTTTTTTTTTTGCATTTGCTGATGGAATGCAATCAAAGCCAGCGACAATCGCTCCTACATAACGTTAGAGACGGGTTTGAGCGAAAGCCGTGAAAATATTTGTTTAAACAAATATAATTGTTATACATAGGAAAGCAATTCCGATTTGAGAAAAAGAAAATTAGTTTGTACCATGATGTGTATTAAGTCTGTTTAAGGATGTCAGTGCTTTAAAGAATCTCATTTCCTTCGTCAACTGCAAAAACATATATGTATACACTCGCACAAATGCATACATACACACACATGCACTCATGTTTCCTATAGTCTTATTTTAATTAGATTTCCGCCTGGATTAACTTAAATGCCTCTTCAAAATCGTATTTTAAATAGTTTATCTGGTATTTTGTTAGTATTCGGTCAAACTACATGGCTTGGCTATTTGAATTTGAATTTATTTATTTTGGTTTTGACTCTTCCTAACGCTACAAGTACAAGAATACTTATAAATTAGTGCGCTAGTCACAATTTGATTTACTTCATTAACATAATAAAAAATTTCTTAAATTTATAGTTCTAATACAAGACATTAAAGCAGTGGTCGGCACACACATACCATCACAAGTTTGCCTTGCATTAGTGTGAGTGTAAAAACACGAAGTTGGCGCGCAGCGCTCTGAAGCCTGACGTTTCTCTGTTTTGCACTGAGAATCTTTGCCGCAGCAGCAAAAAAGCGCGCCGAAGCTGATAGAAAAAAGACCCGAAGACCCATGCCGAAGTCATACGAACATCTACGTTATACGTGAGCGAGCAGAGGATGGGCAGAACACTTCCCTATGCTCACTAGATAGGCCGCTGCCGACCACTGCATTAAAGCTATGACATTTGACATATGAAACATTAAATTCTTAAGGGGGTATTCTAGTCTAGAAATTTAAAAAAATCGAAAAGTTTTTTTTTTCATAATTCGATAGTTTAGATATTCAAAAATATTTCCCTAAACGGATTTTTCAAAATTCAAATTATTTTTAAAAATGTGGCTGATTAAAAGAATGTAAGTTATACGTGCTATTCTATCAGTTACACTGCCTAAAATTTAACGTAAAACTTTAAACGCGTTTTTCTCCAAACTACTTTTTCTGATACGGTAGCCATAATATTTCAAGTTCTAATCAGCCGATTTACTTAAAATTTGGCATGAATATTCTTTCAATATCTCTCTATCGCATGAACCAACAAAAATTAAGTATTTAAAATTTGTAATATTTTTAAAAAAATCGATAAAATTAAAAAATTAGTAAAAAAAAATCGACCTTTTTTTTGAGTGGCCGCCATTTTATGAAAAAAAATTTTTTTTTTAGTTTTGCTGGTTCATGACATAGCGACATTCGTACAGATAAAGAATCTTTTTTTTTTTATTTTTAAGATGACCACAAGGGTAGAAATCATGGCGACGAGGACACGGCCTTTTTTTTCCCCCTCTACTTCAAGGACGCATAACTCGATGAAAAAAAATTTTTTTTTTTTAATTTTATTTTATGTACTCTTCTAAGTTAAATAAACAAATGATAAAAAACCCGACACTAAAAATGTCAATTGTTTAGCTTTAATTAATTGTTAAAAAAGGCTCGAAACTAGAGCCTCTAGACTAGAATACCCCCTTAAGGACTAAGTTTTGTTTTAAATTATATAATGCTTTGAAGATGTGTGTGTAATTCCGTTTTGAATTGAGTGGCAGACTTGATTCTTTTTAATGGATGTGGTAGTTTATTCCAAGAACGTACAGCACAGATAAAAAAGTGTTTCTCAGCATAGGCATGTTTTACTTTTTGACAAATTAGATTGTTTGTTCTGTTGGAAGCGCTGAATTTTAGTTAACTAAAGAGATATTTTGGCTCGTAAGTTGTTATTACTTTGTGCAACAGTACTAGTGTTTTGTTCGCGATCCAGACTTTTAGCGGCATATCAAAAATTTTAAAAGTTGCATCAGAGATTCGATCTGTGCCCCTGCGATTAAATATATACCTCGCTACATTATTGAAGGCTATTTCCATATGCCAGTGAGCGAGAGAGCAAGATGTAGGGGACTGGGGGGGACTGGGTTAAGGAGGCTAATTTCCAAAAAAAAAAAATAGAAATGGAGTTATTTGCAGGTACGCCTTTAGATTATGAACAGCACATTTTGACACCACTTTGGCAAAAGTGGCAAAAGAAAAAATTGAAAAATAGACAAATAGAATTTTGGGGCAGTTTGGGGTCGGTTATTGTACCAATTTTTATGTCAAGCCGTTTATGCGGCAGAAGCTACTTGCAAATTTATTGTGTATACGTTATCATATCTTTTAATTTTTTTTTGTATAAATATTTATTAATGTTTAAACACAGGAATACAATTTCAATTTGAGAATAACAAAATTAGTTTGTAATTTGAAGTTTGTTTTGCCTTTGAAGGAAATAACACATTTCCTTCTGTTGTTTGCTGATTAATATCTGCAAATAGAATATTTTTTTTACAAAAGTATATCAGTGGGTATTATATAGAATTTATATTTAAGCAAATAAGTCAGCTGAAAAAGCATATATGTATACACGCACAAATGCATGCATATACACACGAGGAGGAGTGGAATTGAATGTAGTGAGTGAAGGTGTGGAATGTGGCGTTCCGTAGGAAAAGCCGGCTAGCAACGTTCGCTTGAAGCGGTGCACCGGCCAGAGGCTTCCTACGGTCGGTCCAGGGACTCGCCTGTCTCTGCACATGAAGTCACCACCACCGTGGACACCGTCGTTTCATCACGGCGGGATGGAGTTCCTCACTGTGAGCCCAGTGGCGAAGCGGAATACTTTCTTGAGTGTTTTCACTTAGCGGGTAAGTCTTGTTGTTGCACTTCTCTCTAGATATTCACTTATCGTGCCGCAGTCGACTCAGCTGGCTCTGGCAGTGCTGTACAATGATCGCATGGCGAGGCTGTCAAAAGCTCCCCGCTTCGAGCCCTCAGAGATTCTTCGTCTGTGACAGACTGGCCGGCAGTCACGACACCTGGCAGCAGGTATAAAATGCAAGTAACCTGGCAGTAGATATAAAATGCATAAAATGCATACATGGAAGGAAAGTAGACTAAAAACGATTCTACTCCAGGTGGCAACCACACAAGTGGAAATCCACCCGTGGGAACCCCATGGCCAGGGCACGGATTCTGGCGGTGGAGAACTTGGCCACCTTAACAGTGAATGCACCAAGTTTATGTTCGATCAAAGCCGCAGACCCATCCACGGCATTTAAGAATAGCACGAAGATTAGAAGATCAGCACGAAGATAAAAAACAGGCCAATCGTCCCCTCTGGAAGAGGATGAGGCGCAGGATGCACCCGAAAGGCAACGAGAACCTGGCAGCTTAACTGGCGGGACGAGGGACACCTCTGCGATGGCAGCGAAAGCGAAATACGAGCTCACAGGACCGGAACATCACGCGGAGCTCGGAGCGCTCCTCGACGAAGTCACTCGCCTCACGAACGTCATGCAGTTGCGTCACATCAGTGCGACTATGAAAACTATGTTCTCGAGAACAAAGTATCTCCAAGAATGCGCGACAAATTCTTTCAGCCAATAAGGTCCCACGGAGTGAACGAAGTGCAAAGGTCCACTTCGCAAAAGCGAAAGCAAGGAGTAGCAGATACCGTACAGTCTTAAGCAGGATAACGCCGCACAAACGGATTTCTGGCGTAGTGCATTCCACTGCCCCATTACCACCAGCGCCGCACAAAAACTTCCGTAGCGTAGGACCAGCCAAGCAGATAAGGCTACAAATGGAAAATTGCACCCGGCACCACCAGCGCAGTCAACTACGATGGGAGCGACCCAACAGAAAAAGCGGAAAAATCCACCAAGGCAAGAAGTTATAAACAGAAGCCCGATAGGAAAGTCAGCTGAAATATGGAGCGCCGAAAAAAGAGGGACCACAGCATGGAGAAAGGCGGTGCCAAAAAAGCGGTCTCTTCCACTGAGGCTAGTTCAATTTTTCGGAAAACTTGGGATCTTGCTGGCAGAATTATGGAGTTGATGCCAGGACTGTATGTTATTGGAACATAAACCGGGTATTTTTAATTATTTGGTCTAACTATAAGCAAGCCTTCCGATGGCTTGAAATGTAATTGACAGTTGTATTTTTTAATGAAATCGATTCACAATTTTAAATTTACAATATGGAAATCATGTTGAATTATATATTTAGTGGTTTGTATATTAATAGAAGTTAACCCTTTTTATTTGGTAACTTCTTGCCTTATTCCATGCATATTTATTATATGATTAGTTTAAATGTATTGAAGGACGTTGGATTTTTTATACCTGTTACTCGTAGAGTAAAAGGGTATACTAGATTCGTCGAAAAGTATGTAACAGGTAGAAGGAAGCGTTTCCGACCCCTTAAAGTATATAAATTATTTATTTTGTGGGGGTTGGCTGGCGGGCAGGTCCCACGCAGCAGTCACTAATTGTTATATAATACAGATCGGCTGGCGGGCAGGTCCCACGCAGCAGTCACTAATATCAGTCCCAATTCTTATGGGCTAAGGGTGCTGGATCCAGGGGGGATCACGCGTACTTGATGTTGGTGTGTTATCCTGGTTAGGCCGGATTCTTGAGGAGCCGGCTGGCTACTCCTATCCACTGAGGATTAGGAAGTTTACGTTGGAAGGGTGACTGCCCTTCTTTACCTGCTGGCCTAGAGACTCAGACAGTGTGAAAATAATAAGTTCTTAACGGCGGTTGCCGGAGTTTAATATGGTTCAAAAATATCTCCCTAAACGGATTTTTCAAAATTCAAATTATTTTTAAAAATGTGGCTGATTAAAAGAATGTAAGTTATACGTGCTATTCTATCAGTTACACTGCCTAAAATTTAACGTAAAACTTTAAACGCGTTTTTCTCCAAACTACTTTTTCTGATACGGTAGCCATAATATTTCAAGTTCTAATCAGCCGATTTACTTAAAATTTGGCATGAATATTCTTTCAATATCTCTCTATCGCATGAACCAACAAAAATTAAGTATTTAAAATTTGTAATATTTTTAAAAAAATCGATAAAATTAAAAAATTAGTAAAAAACAAGGAAGAACGCTATAGTCGAGTACCTCGACTATCAGATACCCGTTACTCAGCTAAAGGGACCAAAGGAAAATGGAGATATGCAAGCAGCAAATGCGCTACCTACCGGCGGTAGACAGATTTAAGCGTTGTGGGCGTTAGAGTGGGCTTGGCAAAGTTTTTTTTAAATCAATCGATAGGTATTGACGAGACCAATACATTTCAGTTTAAATTTTTTATCTACCATGAAAATTGTGGGCGCCACAGACTTGGGCGGTTTGTGGGCGTTGGAGTGGGCGTGGCATATTCGCGTAATAAACTTGCGCTGCGCTCAAGCCTACGGAATCTAAATCTGAAATCTCGTTTCTCTATCTTTGATATTTTCCGAGATATCCGCGTTCATATTTACGATTTTTTGAAGTTTGTGGGCTGTTTGTGGGCGTTAAAGTGGGCGTGGCAAACTTTTTTTAGGTCAGTCGGTAGGTATTGATGAGAAAAATACATTTCAGTTAAATTTTTTGTTCTAGCATCAAAACTGTAGGAGCCACAGTTTTGGGCGGTTTGTGGGCGTTAGAGTGGGCGTGGCACTCTTTTGAAACAAACTTGCGCTGCGCAGGAATCTCAGGAATCTGCATGCCTAATCCCAGTATTGTAGCTCTTATAGTTTCCAAGATCTCAGCGTTCATACGGACAGACGGACAGACGGACAGACGGACAGACGGACAGACGGACATGGCTAGATCGACTCGGCTAGTGATCCTGATCAAGAATATATATACTTTATGGGGTCGGAAACGCTTCCTTCTGCCTGTTACATACTTTCCGACGAATCTAGTATACCCGTTTACTCTACGAGTAACGGGTATAAAAATCGACCTTTTTTTTGAGTAGCCGCCATTTTATGAAAAAAAATTTTTTTTTAGTTTTGCTGGTTCATGACATAGCGACATTCGTACAGATAAAGAATCTTTTTTTTTTATTTTTAAGATGACCACAAGGGTAGAAATCATGGCGACGAGGACACGGCCTTTTTTTTCCCCCTCTACTTCAAGGACGCATAACTCGATGAAAAAAAATTTTTTTTTTTTAATTTTATTTTATGTACTCTTCTAAGTTAAATAAACAAATGATAAAAAACCCGACACTAAAAATGTCAATTGTTTAGCTTTAATTAATTGTTAAAAAAGGCTCGAAACTAGAGCCTCTAGACTAGAATACCCCCTTAAGGACTAAGTTTTGTTTTAAATTATATAATGCTTTGAAGATGTGTGTGTAATTCCGTTTTGAATTGAGTGGCAGACTTGATTCTTTTTAATGGATGTGGTAGTTTATTCCAAGAACGTACAGCACAGATAAAAAAGTGTTTCTCAGCATAGGCATGTTTTACTTTTTGACAAATTAGATTGTTTGTTCTGTTGGAAGCGCTGAATTTTAGTTAACTAAAGAGATATTTTGGCTCGTAAGTTGTTATTACTTTGTGCAACAGTACTAGTGTTTTGTTCGCGATCCAGACTTTTAGCGGCATATCAAAAATTTTAAAAGTTGCATCAGAGATTCGATCTGTGCCCCTGCGATTAAATATATACCTCGCTACATTATTGAAGGCTATTTCCATATGCCAGTGAGCGAGAGAGCAAGATGTAGGGGACTGGGGGGGACTGGGTTAAGGAGGCTAATTTCCAAAAAAAAAAAATAGAAATGGAGTTATTTGCAGGTACGCCTTTAGATTATGAACAGCACATTTTGACACCACTTTGGCAAAAGTGGCAAAAGAAAAAATTGAAAAATAGACAAATAGAATTTTGGGGCAGTTTGGGGTCGGTTATTGTACCAATTTTTATGTCAAGCCGTTTATGCGGCAGAAGCTACTTGCAAATTTATTGTGTATACGTTATCATATCTTTTAATTTTTTTTTGTATAAATATTTATTAATGTTTAAACACAGGAATACAATTTCAATTTGAGAATAACAAAATTAGTTTGTAATTTGAAGTTTGTTTTGCCTTTGAAGGAAATAACACATTTCCTTCTGTTGTTTGCTGATTAATATCTGCAAATAGAATATTTTTTTTACAAAAGTATATCAGTGGGTATTATATAGAATTTATATTTAAGCAAATAAGTCAGCTGAAAAAGCATATATGTATACACGCACAAATGCATGCATATACACACGAGGAGGAGTGGAATTGAATGTAGTGAGTGAAGGTGTGGAATGTGGCGTTCCGTAGGAAAAGCCGGCTAGCAACGTTCGCTTGAAGCGGTGCACCGGCCAGAGGCTTCCTACGGTCGGTCCAGGGACTCGCCTGTCTCTGCACATGAAGTCACCACCACCGTGGACACCGTCGTTTCATCACGGCGGGATGGAGTTCCTCACTGTGAGCCCAGTGGCGAAGCGGAATACTTTCTTGAGTGTTTTCACTTAGCGGGTAAGTCTTGTTGTTGCACTTCTCTCTAGATATTCACTTATCGTGCCGCAGTCGACTCAGCTGGCTCTGGCAGTGCTGTACAATGATCGCATGGCGAGGCTGTCAAAAGCTCCCCGCTTCGAGCCCTCAGAGATTCTTCGTCTGTGACAGACTGGCCGGCAGTCACGACACCTGGCAGCAGGTATAAAATGCAAGTAACCTGGCAGTAGATATAAAATGCATAAAATGCATACATGGAAGGAAAGTAGACTAAAAACGATTCTACTCCAGGTGGCAACCACACAAGTGGAAATCCACCCGTGGGAACCCCATGGCCAGGGCACGGATTCTGGCGGTGGAGAACTTGGCCACCTTAACAGTGAATGCACCAAGTTTATGTTCGATCAAAGCCGCAGACCCATCCACGGCGTTTAAGAATAGCACGAAGATTAGAAGATCAGCACGAAGATAAAAAACAGGCCAATCGTCCCCTCTGGAAGAGGATGAGGCGCAGGATGCACCCGAAAGGCAACGAGAACCTGGCAGCTTAACTGGCGGGACGAGGGACACCTCTGCGATGGCAGCGAAAGCGAAATACGAGCTCACAGGACCGGAACATCACGCGGAGCTCGGAGCGCTCCTCGACGAAGTCACTCGCCTCACGAACGTCATGCAGTTGCGTCACATCAGTGCGACTATGAAAACTATGTTCTCGAGAACAAAGTATCTCCAAGAATGCGCGACAAATTCTTTCAGCCAATAAGGTCCCACGGAGTGAACGAAGTGCAAAGGTCCACTTCGCAAAAGCGAAAGCAAGGAGTAGCAGATACCGTACAGTCTTAAGCAGGATAACGCCGCACAAACGGATTTCTGGCGTAGTGCATTCCACTGCCCCATTACCACCAGCGCCGCACAAAAACTTCCGTAGCGTAGGACCAGCCAAGCAGATAAGGCTACAAATGGAAAATTGCACCCGGCACCACCAGCGCAGTCAACTACGATGGGAGCGACCCAACAGAAAAAGCGGAAAAATCCACCAAGGCAAGAAGTTATAAACAGAAGCCCGATAGGAAAGTCAGCTGAAATATGGAGCGCCGAAAAAAGAAAGACCACAGCATGGAGAAAGGCGGTGCCAAAAAAGCGGTCTCTTCCACTGAGGCTAGTTCAATTTTTCGGAAAACTTGGGATCTTGCTGGCAGAATTATGGAGTTGATGCCAGGACTGTATGTTATTGGAACATAAACCGGGTATTTTTAATTATTTGGTCTAACTATAAGCAAGCCTTCCGATGGCTTGAAATGTAATTGACAGTTGTATTTTTTAATGAAATCGATTCACAATTTTAAATTTACAATATGGAAATCATGTTGAATTATATATTTAGTGGTTTGTATATTAATAGAAGTTAACCCTTTTTATTTGGTAACTTCTTGCCTTATTCCATGCATATTTATTATATGATTAGTTTAAATGTATTGAAGGACGTTGGATTTTTTATACCTGTTACTCGTAGAGTAAAAGGGTATACTAGATTCGTCGAAAAGTATGTAACAGGTAGAAGGAAGCGTTTCCGACCCCTTAAAGTATATAAATTATTTATTTTGTGGGGGTTGGCTGGCGGGCAGGTCCCACGCAGCAGTCACTAATTGTTATATAATACAGATCGGCTGGCGGGCAGGTCCCACGCAGCAGTCACTAATATCAGTCCCAATTCTTATGGGCTAAGGGTGCTGGATCCAGGGGGGATCAAGCGTACTTGATGTTGGTGTGTTATCCTGGTTAGGCCGGATTCTTGAGGAGCCGGCTGGCTACTCCTATCCACTGAGGATTAGGAAGTTTACGTTGGAAGGGTGACTGCCCTTCTTTACCTGCTGGCCTAGAGACTCAGACAGTGTGAAAATAATAAGTTCTTAACGGCGGTTGCCGGAGTTTAATATGGTCAGAGCTTTTGCTCTTTATTCAAGACTTCAAATTAGACTGAACTTAAAGCTAACAAAAATTGGAATCATAGCGGCCACGCAAATATGCTCCCTTCAGTTCTGCAGTAGGGACGCGGTGACATGGCTCAAGGCAAAAAGCTTTTTTTGTTTTTTTTTTGTGCCTAAAACGCTGTGCCGCTGTTGACGTCAGCAGAGCAGTCGGCGCAGCGTAGAAGACTGCCCACGAAAACGATCGTGCAACAAAGAGAGGCAGATATTCGGATATTTCCCTCTCTTTCTTGTCTTATAATCTGCCTGGACTCCGCGCTCGCAGAGACAAATTTCGGCTGGTCCGTTATTTTTTTTTGCGTCTCTCCGTTATGTTCGGCTAGCGACTAATATTTCGGCGGAAAAATTTTCGTGGAGAAGCGACATGTGAATGCCCTAATATTTTAGGAGCATTATTGTGTATCGAAAAAACCAACTAATATTGTTTTATAAAAGTAAACTATTTGATTATAGTAAAATTTAGTAAATTGAATTTACTTATAATGTTATATTTACTTATTATACATTTTTATTACAATATAATTTTTTAGTTAAGTTATAGAAATTTAGTCCGTTAAAATTGATTTAAGTATTTAAAACATTTAAGTATTAACATTTAAAAAAAAATCGTATTGTATTTTTTACTCAAGAAGTAAAAACTATATAGTCGGATATATTTCACTTTAGAAAGGGTATAGGTGCAGTGTCACGCGCCAACAGCGAAGAGAAAACAAAAGAAATCTAGTAAAGGGGTGAGAAGACTTGCTGCATTCTGTTTGAGTGATTGAAAGGGAAGCATCCATTTTAATGGTGCGCAGCAGAGTTACTTTAGTCGTTTAGTTAATATAATAAAGTCAGGTAAGTGCTACATTAAGTTTAAGATGTTGTGCATTGATCTTAGTTTAAAGTACGTAAATTTTGAAGGTATTCAATGGGTTCCGTTAGCCGAAAGTGGATGACGAAATGTTTTGTGCCAATAAAAATTCTGCAACAAGCTATAAAAGGTAAATATACAATTAAACAAATAAAACGCATTTTTTAAACATACATATGTTTTTTCAGGAGCGTTGGCCAAGGATTCAGAGGACCCGGACAAAGGTTTAAGAACGGCGATGTCTAACGTTAAAAATAAGCTTACGAAGCAAAAAAACAGAAACAATAATTGTACAATTTTTGAAAATCTAAATAGTACCATATAATTAAAATGAATTAAAATGAAATGAATTAAATTCTATATTTTTTTAATTGAAAACTCAAGGAAAAATTCTGATTTTCACAAGTGATTCACTTGGGACGTGTCCCTTGCAAGTGATTTCACAAGTGAAAACTCAAGGAAAAATTCTGATTTTCCCAAGTGTTTCACTTGGGACGTGTCCCTTGCAAGTGATTTCACAAGTGAAAACTCAAGGAAAAATTCTGATTTTCCCAAGTGATTCACTTGGGACGAGTCACCGGCACGTGACAGGCCATACGAAAAATGAGTATAAGGAACAAGTGAAATCCCGTAGGACTTCGAAAAATTTTCATTTGAATTTTCACTTGTGAAAATGCGGACATCCCATACAATTTTCTATATGGAGCGTCACTTGTTCTTCACTTGTGCACGAGGACATGTCCCAGGTGATTCCCAAGGTGATTCACAAGTGAAACTTTTTTTTTGGAACTGAAGGGCTGTGTTTGCCGGCTATGCATGGGCATCCGGCCAGACGCTGTGTCAGCAGTTTTGGCCGGAGCGAGCTGTCGAACGAACGGTCATTGCCGCCGCTCGGTTAACTTAGTTAACTACTCCCCCCTCAGGAATGAGGCCGCCCTCGGCCGACCCTAGTCTGGCAATCATCTCTTTTAGCTGGGCCGTAGTTCTACTGGCCTGGGTGAATCGCCGATAGGTTAATCCGATGGAGATCAACGCGCAGCATATTGCTCCTGCAATTAGCATTATCTGATACAAGCGATAGTCGTTGACCTCTTCTCCGAATCGTTTGATGTGTTCCAAATTACGTTCACTTAATCGATGAAGGTATGGAAGACTAAGGATGTTTCGTTCCATAGTGATGTTCAGAGAAGGCGAGCTGGCTACTCCCGGAGCCCTTTTCTGGGCTGTGTCCTGATTAGCAAACCGGGTTTCGTTGACTGTGGTACTCTCAATGAAGGTGATGAGGTAGGTACCCTGTACGTGGACGCAAGTGCCATTGTCCACACACACATGAGCCGGGCGATCATTTACAATAACAATTCCATCGTCAACATAAGTGACGGGATGCAAGTCGCTTTGTTGAATTTCGCAGTGCGCAGTGCCTCCAGCGTGGAGCTCCTGGGCGCACGAACTTCTTAGTGCCAGTTGGCAAAATGTGGCCCCTGGTGTTACAGAGCAGTTTTTTACCGTGCGAATCTCCCCATTGCATTCCGCTATTATATTATCTTCCAGCCTGAGAATGGTGCCATGATGTGACACAGGAAAAACGGTAATTTTGTTGCAGGCTGACTTAATTTTAGGAAATTTAATAACAAAGTGTAAGATGTTAATGGATTGTAAAACTTTTACGGACGCTACGGACAAAACATCTTTGATGGCGGTCTCCCTGGGCTCTTCCATCCACACACTTTCTAGGTCTGCATGATCTAGTATGCTAGGGCTAACGACATTAATTTTCGCAAGGGCGACTGCAAGCATCAAATTCTGCAGCTCCATTACCATCATCCTATTACGAGCTAGTAACATCTCGAATAGGTGTCCCGTATCAATTTGGGATTCTTTAGCCGACCTCAGAAGTTGATTGACAGTAGTGGATATTTTATTGATTTGGTCTTGGACTTTGGTATTAATATTTAATTGCCTATTGTTTGCATCAATGAGTAGAAATTCGTTGAATTTAATTTTTTCAAAATCCTCGGCGTCCGGCGTTCCCGCCACTACCTTTAAGGCTTTACCTAGGAAGTCTAAACTCCTGGCCACTCTATGGTGAATGCTTAATGACTCGAGCAGGTCACGCAAGTGAGCGGTATCAACGCTCAAAAGTTTTTGCATATGCGATTGTGGGAACCTGTCGGTCATCCCGTCTGTCTCTTCCACCACGCACCTATACTCCGAGAGATTCGCTGAGTGTCTTACAAATGCGAACTCTTCCCATACCAAAATTCGACCATCAACGATGGGAATGTATTTGGCTTTTGAGTAGTCTGTTATGTGCGCCGAAGCTACGGTCAAGAAGAATAGCAGGGGTATGATTGTAAACCTGTAATTCGGATATACTGTATTGTTTGTTAAAGACGGGTTAACCCACCACCAAAGCACAGAAAAAGCAGTATGATTAAAAATAATAGTAATGAAAAGCTTACGCCAAGTGGCTAGGTATAAAAGTAATAAAAAATGAAAGATTATCAGGCGAGCGATAACATGGTTCTGCTTGGCCTACCTAAGGTTGTCTTTGTGGACCACCCTCCCCTTAATGAGGACTGTGGTCCCCATGTCCGCTTCCACCGTTTTTTCTTCGCATAACGGCGAAAGCTTGTTTCCTAGTCTCCTGTTGGATTTTACTAAGACTTTGTCGCCGGCATTGAATACTCTGTTCTGCCGGGAGGCATTTTCCCTGCTTCTTAGCTTGTCCTGGGCAAGCCTTATTCTACCCTCTATATCGCACTGTGGGTCATTCGATTGAGTGACTACCACGTCGGCGGGCCTCTTACCGATGACCGAATGGATAGATTTGTTGTATTTTGTTGTGGCCAGTAAAATCAACTCTACAGTGTCGCTGATGCCTTTGTCGATTTTGAGGCATCTGGCAAGTTCCACCAGAGTGCTGTGGAAGCGTTCCACTTGTCCGTTCGAGACGCTGTGAAGGGGCGGCGCATTTGAGACGCTAACGCCGAAGTGGTTTTCCAGCATGGTCAAAATAGTGTGCGAATTCAACGACGGTTCATTGTCGCAATAGATAACCTTAGCTTTGGGGAAAACGTTCAAGAGTTGTAATAGGGCCGGTTTGAGATCCTCTATTGTTCTAGAGGGAATCGGTTGGACCATTGCAAACTTTGAAAACTTGTCAATGCATGTGAGGAAGTATTTCTTGTCTGTAGAGAAAATGTCTATGTGCAGCATTTCCCCCACCTGCGATGGGACTGGCGTTTCGCCGAGTTCCTGTTTTTTTGGATGTCTGTCATATTTGGCTCTCGCGCATGTCTTACAGTTTGAGACGATTTCGCTGGCCAATTTTGCCATCTTCGGGAAGTAGTACTCGGAGAGCACTTGCTTCACATTTTCCTGGGCCGATCTATGGGCCCTATTATGCTCAGCTGTGATAATTTCCCGCCTCTCAGCAACTGCGAAAATGTCTGTTACTTGACTTTTGCAGTACCAAAATTTTGTTGCTGGAAATTGCCGCACCAGCTGGTCCTGTACCATGGCCAACGTGTGTAGGTCACAATGGATGGCGTTTACGCCATTAGGAACGATAATATCTGCGATTTCTCTAAGCAACGATTCTTTGCACGAGAAGCTAACTAAGTGACGCCTTTTGTTCCCAAACAGTATGAAGCTGCGTTTCGATGGGGAGCGCGCCTCTTCGAGAACCAATTGGTTCTGGAAGCAATTCAGCGGTTTGTCCGTAGAATCAATGGTGTGGGTCAGGGAGAGTTCGCTGTGTATCGTGGCTATGCATGATTCAGCTTCCTGCTCTTCCATGGCATTGAGTTGTTGTCTGGACAGCGCGTCCGCGACCAAGTTCTCTTTGCCAGGCTTATAAAAAATACGCGCACCTGACTCATCAATGCGCGCCTTCCACCTCTTGATTTTAGCGTTCGGATTCGATTCCGAGACGGCAAAGGTTAAGGGCTGATGATCAGTAAAGATATTTATGTCTTTTACTGCGTACAGATAGTGCCGTAATTTGGCTAATGCCCAAATAATAGCTAACAATTCCCTTTCGTTTGTAGCATAGTTTATTTCCCTGTCCTTCAATGTCCTTGAGATCATTGTGATTGGCCGACCCTCTTGGGGCAATACCGCGCCAATGCCATAGGCTGATGCATCTGTCGTTAGATCAAATGCTTTTTTATAATCAGGGTATCTTAGCATGACGTCCTCAGATGCCAAGATATTTCGCAGCTTCTGAAACGCTTGTTGCTGCGCCTCAGAGAACTGGACGGAAATGTTCCGTGACCTATGTCTACTAACCGTTCCGTTTTCCCCTTTCAGGATGTCCGAAATGGGTCTTGCTATTGCCGCAAAATCCTTTATGAAACATCTGTAGTAGCTTGCCAGGCCAAGGAATGATCTGACTTCAAACACGGATTTTGGTTCCGGGAAGTCTTTAATGGCTTTGACCTTCTCTGGGTCAGTTGTTGCACCGTTGCTGGTGACTATGAATCCCAAAAAGCCTACGCTCTTTTTAAAGAAGCGTGATTTTTCTACAGACACCCTCATGTTTGCTTCGTAGAGGTTCTTTAAAACCCAATCTACGTGTGTGACATGTGATTCTTCATTTTCAGAAAAAATAATCACATCATCCACGTATACGTAGCAAAATTTGCCGATTTGCTCTCGCAAAATGTCGTCAATAGTCCTCTGAAAAATGCTGGCAGCATTTTTTAGACCAAAAGGGAGTCTGCGAAATTCATATTTCCCTCCGTTTACCGAAAAGGAAGTTTTTTCGCGATCACGCTCTGCGAGCATGATCTGGTGGTATCCTGACTTAAGGTCCAATGTTGTAAAATATTTGGCCTTGCCTAGGTTTCCCAATATCATGGAGATATTCGGCATGGGGTATTTGTCGGATACCGTTCTCTCATTTAGCTTGCGAAAGTCAATTACTAGTCGCATGTTTTTGTTGCCCGTTTCATCAGTGCCCTTTTTGTCCACTACCCATATTGGGTTGTTATACGGAGACACGGATTTCTGGATTATGCCGTTGTCCAACAGATTTTGGATTTCCTTGTTAACAAAATCGGCCGCCCCCATGGGGTACGGATACAGTTTTGCATAAATAGGTTCTTCGTCTATTGTTCTTATTGTGGCTACTACCGAAGTGTTATACGGTAGTGCCTCATTGGGGTCCGCAAATGCCCTTTTTCTGCTTTTAAGCATTTTTATAAAGGCATCTTTGATTGCAGGGGGTGCATCAGAGCAATCTACTTTAGTAAAATTGACATCAGCACAGGTATGGAAGGAAATTTCTTCGACTTCCGTACCCCATTTAAGACTCCCAGATTTTAAACAAAGCGATGCCCCAGCCTGTGTTAACAGGTCGAGGCCGATTATCCCATCGAACGTTGATAGGTCCGATAGAATAAAGAACGTTGCTCTTATATTAAAAATTGAGACAAGGCATTTCTGTGTTATTTGTGTTGTTCCATGGATTGAATGAATATTGAAAGGGGTTTCTACTGGACGGACGCCTTTTAGCCCCTTGTAAGGTCTAATAAAGTTTTTAGAAGCGCCCGTGTCTATAAGGAATTTCATGGAAGTCCCCGCTACTCTTCGTCTGAGGACGGGTAGCAGGGATTTACTCCTAAAAAATTGATGGCATCCGAATCATATTCTGTGATGGCGTCATCATCAATTTTTTGCACCGCACTAGAGGCCGCTGTGGTGTATGTATCACCAGTTTTGTCAGCGCTCTGGGCAATATGATTCACCCTTTGCCTTTTTTGTGGGTGCGTTTTGTCGGACGCCGCCGGCTTCCTATTCAGGTATGCCGGGGCCTGTGATGGTTTCAACAGTCTAGACAGTGATGGATCCACTTCCATGGGTTCCGGAGTGGCTCCATGGTGCCCATCGCCGCGTGGAGCAGGGTGCACCTGTGCCTTATACTGTTTAGTAAAGTGTGGACTTTTCCCAGCACTTACTTGCGTGTATGCCTGTTGGGATGTTTGCTGGCGTTCTTGCGTCTTAGGATTTGTTTTCCTGTCCCTATCCTCCTGACTCTTTGCAAACGACGATGCAAACGTGTACCTCTCGTGGTTTGCTTCCACCTCTTGAGCTAGAGCCAGAGCCGTTGGCATGTCCTTCGGCTTTGCCGAGAAGAGGACATCTGTGAGGTTGCGCCTAAGTCCCGAAATAAATACACGGAGTGCATCATCCCGGAATTTGTCGCATAAAACTTTTGCCGCCGACAATTCGTACGACATTGTGACTTTGTTCACTTCATCGGCAGGGCCTCTTATTTTACTCCTAATAATAATAACTGCCTGATAATGGCGGGAGCTATCCACATAATTTCTAAAAATATAATATGCGGCTACTGCCGCTTGCCGCCAAGAGACGTATGCATCCTGTGCTCCCGTAAATTCGGGCAGGCACTTAACGGCGTCCAGGGGCTCGTCACATTTAACATTATTTTTAATATCTATGGGCTCGTAGGCTTTAATCTGAGGGGCTTCCGCTTGAGCGGGAGCGATTTGTACCGCATTAACCTGGGCGGTCAGCTGCTGTATGGCTTGGCGTAGTTCGTTTTCCCTACGCTGGCTCTCCAGGGTTGCCTCTTGAACGGCATGGGCAACTGCCGCCTGTATGGTGGCTGTCATTTGTTCCATACTAAAAGCCATGTTTACAGCTGAGGGAATATTAGCGCGTACACGTTTCGGTGTAGAAGTTCTGGCTGGGCCTTCGGTCTCAGAATCAGAGCCGCTGGAGATTTGTTTATTATTCCTATACTGCTGAAATGGATTGTTCATGAGGGTCTGCAATTACAAAATCGCCCTGAAGAGTAAAAGCATGGTCAAGCTGTATGCTTGTGCAGGCAGCTGGCCTGTCGAGGGGGACGCGGGGGCTGAGTCGCCGCTTTGCTGTTCAGACTGAGTTGTTGCCTTGCCAGGCAGTGACAAGGTGAGGGGTGCGCGGGTACTGAGCCTCCGCTATGGCAAACCAAGAAAATGAAAAACAACAATTGCCACACAAATGCATGCGCGACCGTATCGGGTTCGCGGATGTGGGGTGAGGAGACAATAAAACCAACAAGACTGCGAAGCTAACGCTGAGAATACAAGATATTCGGTCGGGATATTTAAAGATTGCAATTTTTTCTTTATGACTGCACTAAAATATTGGTTTATCTATTTGCAAAAAAAAGATTATAGCATGCAAACAATACGCAATAATATCTGGTAATATTGTCAATATGTCACCATTAATAATATATTTGGTTAAAATATATTTATTATATAAGATTTCAAAAATTTTATTTTCTTCTTTTATTTCGAATTTATTATAAAAGAATTGTAAATGTCAATCAATTAATGAGAGTAAATTTACGAAATTAATGTGAAATGTCAATAATGGAACTGCAGAAATTTTTCTGGCAGTGTATTTGATTTTTTACAAAATGAATGCAGATAGAGGGCATGTGTGAATGAAAATGCTCACTTACATGATTCCCTAGATTTATTGCAATCCGTATTTTACGTTGAGCGCCAATTATTTATTTTGTGGGGGTTGGCTGGCGGGCAGGTCCCACGCAGCAGTCACTAATATCAGTCCCAATTCTTATGGGCTAAGGGTGCTGGATCCAGGGGGGATCACGCGTACTTGATGTTGGTGTGTTATCCTGGTTAGGCCGGATTCTTGAGGAGCCGGCTGGCTACTCCTATCCACTGAGGATTAGGAAGTTTACGTTGGAAGGGTGACTGCCCTTCTTTACCTGCTGGCCTAGAGACTCAGACAGTGTGAAAATAAGAAGTTCTTAACGGCGGTTGCCGGAGTTTAATATTGTCAGAGCTTGTGCTCTTTATTCAAGACTTCAAATTAGACTGAACTTAAAGCTAACAAAAATTGGAATCATAGCGGCCACGCAAATATGCTGTGTTTGCCGGCTATGCATGGGCATCCGGCCAGACGCTGTGTCAGCAGTTTTGGCCGGAGCGAGCTGTCGAACGAACGGTCATTGCCGCCGCTCGGTTAACTTAGTTAACTTATATATTCTTGATCAGGATGACTAGCCCAGTCGATCTAGCCATGTCCGTCTGTCCGTCTGTCTGTCCGTCATGATGAACGCTGAGATCTCGGAAACTATAAGAGCTAGGCTATTGGGACTTGGCATGCAGATTCCTGAGCTTCTTACGCAGCGCAAGTTTGTTTGATGCTAGAATAAAAATTTTAACTGAAATGTATTGTTCTTATCAATACCTATCGGTTGACCCAAAAAAAGTTTGCCACGCCCAGCTCGTGGGCGGTAAAACGATCTTAAAAAAATCGCAAATATAATCGCGAATATCTCGGAAACTATCAAAGATAGAAAATTGAGATTCCGCAGCTTTGTAGGTAGCGCAAGTTTGGTACGCGAATAAACCTGTGTTTTAAGTACACTGTAACTGCTACAATGATACATGCATACTACATCTCCCTCCTTTTGTAAAATAACGTAATTCTATGAAGTTATTTTCTTACTATATGTATATATTTACATGAGTCGTTCTTCGCCCGAATAAAAAATCAGGAGATTTTTCATATTTGTTGGTTATTCTTTATTAGAACGTTGGAAAAAGACTAATTGTATGTTAAAGAATTGGTTAGAATGAAACCTCGGTTTGCGTCCTAGAATTTACTGTTAGTGCATTAGGTGACGCAATCGCAAGTGGATGATGCGATCGACACTTCTTTGTTTATGTTTACATAATTCGGTCTTATTAGATTTTGCGATCTTATTGGATTTTTTACGTTTATGCAATTACGTCATTGTTGAGGTTCGGACTTAATCAATTTTCTTTGTTTGTTTGCATTGCGGTGCGCATTACAAGTGCACACTTATAATTATCGCGCTAGTCACATTGAGTTGATATATTATATTATTATTATTTTTAAAATATTAAAACAATTTCTCTCGCTCTCTTAATTAATATTAATGACTAATATCAAATTTTCTTAGTTACTATTATTATTGTTTTTAATATGTTTTTTTTTTTTTCAGTTTTTCAGTTTGTGGGTGTTAGAGTGAGCGTGGCATATTCGCATAACAAACTTGCGCTGCGCTCAAGGCTACGGAATCTAAATCTGAAATCTAAATTCTCTATCTTTGATAGTTTCCGAGATATCCGCGTTCATACTTACGATTTCTTGAAGTTTGTGGGCGGCTTGTGGGCGTTAGAGTGGGCGTGGCACTCTACTGAAACAAACTTGCGCTGCGTAAGAAGCTCAGGAATCTGCACGCCAAGTCTCAATAGCCTAGCTCTCATAGTTTCCGAGATCTCAGCGTTCATCCGGACAGACAGACAGACGGACAGACGGACATGGCTAGATCGACTCGGCTAGTGATCCTGATCAAGAATATATATACTTTATGGGGTCGGAAACGCTTCCTTCTGCCTGTTACATACTTTCCGACGAATCTAGTATACCCTTTTACTCTAGGAGTTGTTGTTATCTGAATATTTACGTTTTCTGTGTCCAGCCAATTTTTAATAGCTATACTCATAAAAGCACTATCCCTATCTGTTTTCAAGGTTCTGGGTTTTCCCATTGAATTAAATATTCGAAAAACTCCTCTTTTAACTTCCATCCCGTCCTTTCCGTTTAATTCAATCGCACTTCCAAATTTGGAGTATAAATCAATACAAGTTAGGTAATTTTGATTTTTGATCGTGTAAATATCTGCGACGTCAAATTCCCTAAAAAATTCTGTTTCTGGAGTTGTTTTTAATAAAAGCGATGTTTTTCTAAGTTCGGTTTTTGCTTGGTTACAAACATTACGCTCATTAATTAAATTGTGAATTAGATTCTGGTAGTCGGGATAATAATAGGTTTCAATTTTTTCAGTTCCTGGGTGCAATAGTTTATCGTGGTTGCTAACAATAATTTCTTTAAATTCAGCGTAAGTTTTTATGTCCTGTAATTTAATCAAACAAAAACACCTCTTAACGAGGTAAAAAGTAGTGGCGAACGCGCCTTTAAAAAAGCCTTTAAAATATCTGATATCAACAATTGTGACGAAAAATGATATTACATTCGATAAAATAAATAAACTATATTAAATTTATGATTTCGGCCCGCAACAGTAAATAAATAAATTTAATATAGTTTATTTATCGATCAGATCGATCGCGACCGCTGAAGAGAGCGGACGTGTCTTGTGCGAGCTCCGCAAAAAGTGCAAGAAAGTTGATAAATTAAATGCAAACAAAACACAAAAACTAATCTGGTTAATTTCAAATAAGCGAAAAGACGCTAAAACCTAAAGAAATTTCAACTCACAAAATCGGTGTAATGACTTTAACTAGCACATACATTTTTTCATTTTATAATAATAAATAAGTGCCACGCTAATAAAATATAAAGAGCTACGAACAGAATAAAGAGCGACTCAGCTCCGCGAGCCGTCTCTTCGGCTTTTCGTTTGTCTCAACGCGTGATAGCGAAGTGCAAAAAACGACCCTATTGTCGGTCGACAGCCAAAAAGCACGATCTTGCTCACCTTGCTTACTTACGGCTACCCCTACTCCGACGGCGTGGAGTCAACAATGCAAAACCCCCCACCATCAGTTTCGACCCCTGGCGCACCAACAACATGCAACGGTAAAACTTCTGCACCCGCACTAAATTTGTCAGCAACAACTACAGCTACGGCAAAAAAACCAACAACAACCACAGCTACGACAATTATTTCGGAATCGACTGCAACCGCAGCTCTAAATACAACAGCAACAAAAACCATGACAACAAATCAAAACCAAAACAAAATTCAGCAAGCGGGTCCGGCCATACAGACAGGACTAGATCGGTACATCCATATCAAGCGTAAGCTTAGCCCGCAGAACACCGCGGTAGTTAATAAGTCAAAGATAAACCGTGTCCAAGTAGCAGATATATTACCCGGGAGATCCGACAGCGATAGATTTGCGCTTCTAGCAGAAAATGAACCAGGAATCTCGAACGCCCTGGTCAACTAAATTGTTGCGCTGACCGGGGACAGAAACTTTCATGTTGTCCCGGTCACAAAAGGGGATATCCATGAAACCAAGCTTCAGACCAAATCTGAAGAACATTTCCGAGCAGTATCCAAATACCTGGAGGAAGCTAGGAAAAGCTACTACACGTACCAACTAAAATGCAGCAAGGGCCTGCAAGTGGTACTAAAAGGAATCGAGCCCGCCGTAACCGCCAAAGAAGTTATCGATGCTCTAAAGGAAAAAGGGTTTTCTGCAAGGAACGTCAGTAACATTATAAACAGGAAAAAAGAGCCGCAACCACTCTTCAGGGTCGAGCTGGAGCCAGACAGCAGAGTCTTAAAGAAAAATGAAGTGCACCCCATTTATAACCTGCAATACTTATTGCACCGAAGAATTAACGTGGAAGAGCCACATAAAAGGAACGGCCCAGTGCAATGCACAAATTGTCAGGAGTATGGACACACCAGGGCATACTGTTCACTTCGAACAGTCTGTGTAGCTTGTGGAGACTTCCACAATTCGGCTAACTGCCCTGCCAACAAAGAAGACCCCAAAAAGAAAAAATGCGTTAACTGCCAAGGTAACCACATGGCAAACTACAGGGGCTGTCCGATCTACAAGGAGATGAAGGACCGCATGCGAAAAGTGATAGCAACGCGTCATCAGAATACCCAAAATGCGTACACTTACTCGCGTACGACGCCGGAAGTATTTTTCGGCACGGCTGCAAGATCATCATTTGGTCAACTAAATACCCAGAAGGGATTCTCATACGCCGATGCCCTTCGATCGGGGACGGAAAACCCACTCCAGTCTAATCTAGGAAACGATCAGCAGATCCAAGTACAGTCGCAAAGCACTCTGGAAACTATGATGGTCACCATGCAACAAAATATGATGGAATTCATGTCATTCATGAAATCGACCATGCAAACACTGGTTCAAAACCAGAACTTGGTGTTACAGCTACTTGCAGCTAAGCAGTCCAAATAATCAGATGGCAAATCTACGATTAACAATGTGGAACGCCAATGGCGTTTCACGGCACAACCTTGAAGTAACACAGTTCCTGAATGAAAATCATATCGACATTATGCTACAAATACACACAAATACAACACAACACAACACAATACACAAACAAATACAACTTCCAAATAAGAAGCTACAGACCATCCAGATGGTAAAGCCCACGGCGGAACCGGCATCCTAATCAGGGAACGCATCAAGCACCACTTTCACCAAAGGTTTTTAACTAATTACTTGCAAGCCACGTCTATCAAAGTGCAGTTAGGCAACGGAAACATCACCATAGCCGCTGTCTACTGCCCGCCTCGCTTTACAATTTCTGAAGGACAATTCATGGACTTCTACAACTTGCTTGGAGATCGCTTTATAGCTGCAGGGGACTATAATGCCAAACACAGGCACTGGGGATCACGCCTTTTGACTCCCAAAGGAAGGAAGTTATACTATGCAATCATAAAACCGAACAACAAATTAGACTATGTTTCCCCTGTCAGGCCCACATACTGGCAAACAGACCCCTGGAAAGTTCCAGACCTAATAGACTTTGCGGTGACAAAAAACAGTCCCCGCAATATAATAAGCGCCAAAGCGCTTTCGGACCTGTCGTCAGACCATTCGCCAGTGCTAATAACTCTTTTTCAAAGCACAAAAACCACAGATCACCCCCTCAGGCTGACGTCGCACAGAACCAACTGGTTAAAATATAAAAAGTATGTAAGCTCACACATCAAATTAACCCCTCACTTCAACATCGAAGCGGACATCGACTGCTCTACCGATGCTCTTGAAGAAGTATTCGTGGAGGCAGCCACTATCTCAACACCACAAGGCAGGGACGTGCAAACCAACCACTTCAAAACTTATCTGCAAACTGAACGGTTAGTCCTAGAAAAGAGGCGCCTGCGACGTGCCTGGCAAACCAACAGATCTCCGTCATCAAAACAACGTCTTAAGGAAGCCACTCGCACACTAAATCGAGCTCAAAAGCAAGAAACAGAGAATGCACAGCTGCAGTACATTAAAAAACTTTCGCCACTGGTTCATTTTTCCTACCATAAATCGAATCTGAATCTATTTCCCTACCACCATTGTTTTAGCCAAAGGAGATCGAAAGTCATTGGGGAACTGAAACCGAAAAAGGCCCCTGGCGGTGACCAAATAGCCCCAAAAATGTTAATTGAACTTCCAAACTTTGCATTTAAGGTTATTTTTAAGCTCTTCAATGGGATTATAACTCTCGGCTACTATCCGAAAAAATGAAAAAAATCTATTATCATTATGATACCGAAGCCCGGAAAAGACCACACAATTCCGTCATCCTGCAGACCCGTTAGTTTATTATCGTGTCTGTCTAAGCTGTTCGAAAAATGCCTTCTACCTCGCATAACACCATATCTAGGAGCACACAATGTTATCCCTGCTCATCAATTTGGATTTTGCAAAAGCATGGAACAATCGAACAAGTTAACAGAATAACATCAGAAATACGCACAGCCTTTGAGCATCGGGAATACTGCAGCGCAATATTCCTCGATGTATCTCAAGCCTTCGATCGAGTATGGTTAGATGGCCTCATGCACATAATCAAAACACACTTGCCTGATTACACTCACAAGCTTCTTGAGTCGTATCTATACAACAGGACCTTTGCAGTAAGGTGCAATACAACAACATCCGACGACTACATTATCAAAGCTGGAGTCCCGCAAGGAAGCGCGCTAGGGCCTACTCTGTTCCTCCTATACACAGCGGATATTCCCACGAACGAGCAGCTAACAACATCTACGTTCGCTGACGACACCGCAATTTTAAGTCGCTCGAGGAGCCCAGGCCGAGCCACAACACAGCTAGCAAACCACCTCCTCTTAGTAGAGATTTGGCTATCTAATTGGCGGATTAAAATAAACGAACAAAAATGTAAACACATAACGTTTACTCTCAACAGGCAAACATACCCTCCACTATTATTGAATAATACGCAGATTCCCCAAGTCAACGATGTAACGTATCTCGGCGTCCACCTTGACAGACGACTAACCTGGAGAAGAAACATCGAACGCAAGAAAGTACATCTAAAACTAAAGGCCAGCAGCTTCCACTGGATTCTTTACGCTCGTTCGCCCATTCGTCTGGACTACAAGGTTTTGCTCTACAACTCCACTCTCAAGCCCATCTGGACATATAGCTCCCAGCTATGGGGGAACGCCAGCAGAAGCAACATAGACATTATACAGCGCGTTCAATCGAAAATCCTGCGAACTATCACTGGGGCACCATGGTATATTCGCAACCAAAACATCCACAGGGACCTAAGCATTCTTACCGTAAAAGATGAA
Organism: Drosophila subpulchrella; assembly: GCF_014743375.2. NCBI lineage: Eukaryota > Metazoa > Arthropoda > Insecta > Diptera > Drosophilidae > Drosophila > Drosophila subpulchrella. The sequence goes on from NW_023665567.1 coordinate 1,385,146, forward strand.
ATAGACAAACAAAAAGCGTCCTACAACGAAAAACTCTCTGTGCACCCCAATCGCCTCGCAAGAGGCTTGACTTGGGTTTCCAGCCGATCCCGTCTACAACGCAACGACCTGCCAAGCCAGCTATAACTTTCGGGCCCCTTTAGCACAACATCAGTCATATGACTGTGAGTTAGATTAATTAGTCTAAGATTTGATACACTTATTGTTAGTATCCAAAGGGAGAAGATTCAATAAATAAATAGCAAAGCAAAAAAAAAAAAAAAAAGTTTATTTATTTTATCGAATGTAGTATTATTTTTCGTCACAATTGTTGATATCAGAAATTTTTGTTTAAGGCGAGTTCGCCACTACTTTTTACCTCGTTAAGAGGTGTTTTTGTTTGATATCAGAAGTTTTTTTTTGCTCTAGAGTTTAAGTACCCTAATATCATGACTAGGAGTCGTCCCCATCTGCTTGGCTATTGAAAAACCAAACACACAGATTCGACCCCTAATCTTAGCTGAACGCCACCTTGAATTAGGCACAACAAGTTTTATCGCTTCAATTACCTATTTTAATAGCACAAGTTTAGAATCTCAAGGGCTGTATAGTTTCAGATTCCAAGATAAATCTGTCGTTTCTAACATTTCCCGCCGAACTAGCGGGTTTTTCCAAAGTGGTAGAACAAATAGATCAAGTTTCCTATTTCGATTAGCTTCAGGCAAGTAAAGGACCCTAAAACCGTAACAGATTTTCCGTTTGAAAAAATGTAATAAGAATATTTTTCATCAAATTGTTTTTTTCTTGTTTATTCCAATAAGTATGAAATGTTTCGTGTACGGAGCTGAAACGAGTTGCACTTTTTATCGCTTAATATTTTCCAAACTGTAGTTTTTAGGGCAAAAAGTGTTATACACCAAAAGTTGAGGAATCTCAAGAGCTGTATGATTTGAAATTTAAAAAGAAATCGTTCGACTCAATTTTGAGAAAATAGTCAGAAAGTGGTTTTAAAAAAAAACTTTTTGTCATAACTCTAAATCTATTATATTCAATTTTACTATATGAAGAGTATTTAGCAAATTAAATTATCTTTTCAGAGATATATAGCACGTTTCTGTGGCATTAGTTGTTTAGATACTATAAGCATTTTAAATCTGGCCCTTTTTTTTATTTTCCGCTAAACTAGGAGGATTTTCCAAAAGTCGTGGAACAAACGTTTTCTATTTCAAGCTACTTTATATACCCATACGGTTTTCAAAACCCTTAAACTAAGATGGAATGCATACAAACCCACACACAAAGGGACAAACATTTTCATTTTGGGAAGAAGAAAATCTTGTTTTTTGAATTACTTTTGAGCGGGACATCGGATTTTAACAAGTGAGGTGTCATTCGATGCGTATTCTCAGTAAAAATAAAACTAGCTAAACAGCCAGGGGCTTTTATCCCCACCGTATCCAGCAGCTCAAATTTTCTAAATTTTTACTTTTGCACTTTCACCGCCTTTTCACCCAAACAAATCTATATTTCGAAAGTCTTGGTATGCAATCTTCTTAGTTTTTGCGATACTTTTCGATTGGCGTATTACTCGTTACGATCGGACCATAAGGGCAGATTTTCAATTCTGCGGCTATATATAGTAGTTGTCTTCGCACGCTCTCTTGCGCGCTTCGCCACTACGTGTACTGCCGTCCACAGTGATTACTGCTTTTACAATTTTTGTAGTAGTGTTCATGACCTGTTTAAAAGCTTCTTGAATGATTTCAAAATCAGAGTCGTGTTCGATGTAAAGTGCACTTGACTTGGTACAAAAGTGTTTTATTAATATTTGCTTAGCTTTTTGGATGTTTAATTCATTAAACATTATTTTACTCTTGACTTTCTTAAAATAATTTTCACTTTCTTCACCTTCTGTTTTCTTCGAATTATTTCTACCTGTCATGCGAAATGATTGATTGGGTTTTCAGTAATTGTTATTAAATTTTCATTATCTTCTTCAGCGCTATGTGCTGTTGCTTTGTTACTGCCATAGTGTACTTCGTTAATTTTAATTCTTGACAATGCCTCGGCTGCGTGACTTTGCTTTCCTTCTAAATATTTTATTTTTAAGTCATATTCGCCTAACCTTATCTTCCATCTTTGCAGTTTCATATTAGGTTCTTTGATATTGTTTAGCCAGACTAACGGCTTATGGTCACTAAATATCTCAAATCTTCTTCCGAATAAATAGGGTCTTAAGGTTTTTGTTGCCCATACTATAGCTAATAATTCTATTTCAATTGTACTATAGTTTTCTTCATGTGCATTTAGAGTCCTACTAATGTAACTGATTGGTTTGTTATCCTGAGAAAGAACTGCTCCCAATGCAAAGTTGCTAGCATCAGTAGTTAATTGAAACCTTTTTCCAAAGTCTGGACAAATCAGTATGGGATCGTTTATGATAAGTAGTTTTAATTTATTGAATGCTGCAATAAATGTATCATATTTGAATGTCACTTTAGAACCAGCTTTTAAACATTTAGTTAAAGGTTTTGAAATGTCTGCGAAGTTTGGAATGAATTTTCTGTAATAACAGCAAAGACCAAGAAATGATTTTATTTCTTTTTGAGTTTTGGGAATTGGAAATTTATTGATTGCCTTAACCTTTTCTGGATTTGGCATTACACCGTTTGGTCCAACTATGTGCCCCAAAAAATCTTTTTCTTTTTTCAAAAATTCACATTTGTCTAGTTGTAATTTTAGATTAGCGTTTTTAAGTTTATCAAAAACAATTTTTAATGAAGTAAGGTGTTCGTCAAGGGACTTAGAGAAAACAATTATATCGTCCAAGTATACAAGGCAATGCTTGTTTATTAATTCACGAAGGACATTGTTCATGCATCGCTGAAAAGTTGCAGGTGCATTTTGTAATCCAAATGGCATTCGTGTGTACTCGTAGTGTCCGTACTTTGTGGAAAACGCTGTTTTGTTTATGGAATTTTGCTCCATTTCGATCTGGTGGAAACCTTTAGCGAAATCAATGGTGGTAAAATATTGACACCGTCCTAGCTTGCCTAGTATTTCGTCCATATTGGGAATGGGAAATTTATCACTAATAGTGATCTCATTTAAGCCCCTATAGTCTACTACAAGTCTAAATTTTTGTTTACCTGAAGCATCTTTCTTTTTTGGTACTATCCACAATGGACTGCAATATGGTGATTGGCTGTGCCTAATTATTCCTTGCTTTAACATATCCTGTATTTGAGACTCAACTTCTTTTTCAAATGAAAAAGGATACCCATACGGTTTTTTATAAATTGGATTTTCATGATGAGTTTTTATTTCATGCTTAACAACATTCGTAATGGTCAAATTTTCACCATCACGATATTAAATGCATTTATATTGGTTAAATAATTTTAATAATATAACTTTTTCTTCTTCATTTAAGTGTTCTAAACGATCATTTTTTCCCTCTGCTAATTCATTTTGAACAGCATAATTTATTTCATCAGTATAATTTTTAGATTTTAGCAATGCCTCAAAATCATTTATTTGTGTTGAATTTTTCAAACTAATGTTTTTGTGTATAAAAATGCGCCCACTAATAGTAGTGCAATTATTTAAATAATCAATATTTGCCTGGTTTGCCTCTAGTAACTTTCGTCCTAGTAGTATGTCATAATTGGAAGAAAAGTCGTGAATATAAAATATTTGTTCTTGAGTAAATAAATTATTAGGTGCAACTTTTACAAATTCATTTAGTTCATAATGACCTGTCATAGTGCGTATAGTTGTCGGATCTTTATGTATGCTCCCGTTGAGAAAATTCTTTTTCATTAAGTTAATTGATGAACCGGTATCGACGAGGCAACGATAGTTATGATTATTTATAGTTATTTCTATATAAGTAATTGGTCCGAGGCTTGCATTGGAAAATTTTCATTTTCATTATAAACATCTTCTTCTTTGTACTCCTTATTTTGTTGATAATTTTCGTCTACTTGCATTCTTGATTGTCCACTATTACTTTCTCTGACTCTCTTTTGTAATTGGTTGGGTACTGAGCCCGATCGTCCACTTGGCTGTTGGCTTTGATTCATTGTATTATTTTGCTGTCCCTGAATTAAATTTCTTCGAAACTCTTGGTAACTTCCCCTATTTTGGTCAAAAGTATTATTTCTGTTATTCGATTGGAACCTATAATTTTGTGGAGCCATTCTTTGGCGTTGGTTGGGGTGTGGTTGAATTGAAAGAGCTGGGCCAGGATTAAATTGTTGGGTGTTGTACAAATTAGTGTAAGGGTAGGGATTACGTGTATAATTTGTTTGTTGTTGCCTTTGAATTTTATTAACATTGATATTAGAATGTTTTAAATTTTCATTTTCTTAGTATAGCCCTTCTTCTAAGCCGCATGTTTCACTTTTCACTGTTGAAATATGGCTTCTTGCTAATGTCATAAAAATTCTGTCAGGTAATTTTCGTTGTATTAGGTTTTTTGTAGTCCTAAACATTGCTTCTGTGTACAATATTAATTCATTTGGATTTCCCTCAAGCTCTAATTTGTTGCTTATAACTATCTGTTTAAGCTCGATCTCATTACAACATTTTCTTAGGTTACCTTAAAAATAAGTATTGTATAATCGCCTTAATAGTTCCTCCAAAAGGGGTTTGCGTTTTGTACTCGTCGATTAGGGCTGCTCTAAGATCTGGCCAGTTGTTGACTTGTAGAACTTGCAGAATCCATTGGGCATCACCGGGGACTTGAAGTTCAATTGCTCCAAATATAACGCTTGTCTGTCGATCATTGGTTGTAGGATACAGACGCAAAAGGTAGTTAACTCTTCTGACACAGGTTCCTAGGGTAGATGGACCTCCTTCAAACGTTTGAATATTACGGATCTGGGACAAAAGTTGATTTAAGTTTTGCTCCGTCAATGGGTTGGGCGCCACACCAATTTGTGGTTGCCCTTGAGCTGGTGGTTGTTGGTCCATTTTGTTGTGTTTAATTTAATTCCACTCAACTTTATTACTGACCGAATTGGATTTATTCAGTAGTCGATTGAAATTTAATTTATTATATTTTTTCAGTGCCTTTAATTTGCACTTAGGTTCTTTTGCGGATCTCTTAGTTGCACTTCCGAGCTAGTCGATTAAATTGCTTACTTGTGGGCAATTCCACGCGCTGATCTGGATATCCTAGTAGTTTAGAAATATCCTTTTAATTGATCAGTAAGCTCCCGACTTTGTTTTTTCGCAAGGATATTTTTTTATAAAGAGATCCTACCGACTGCGCCATTTACATGAGTCGTTCTTCGCCCGAATACAAAATCAGGAGTTTTTTTATGTTTGTTGGATCTTCTTTACTGTTAGTGCATTAGGTGACGCAATCGCAAGTGGATGATGCGATCGACACTTCTTTGTTTATTTTTACATAATTCGGTCTTATTAGATTTTGCGATCTTATTGGATTTTTTACGTTTATGGAATTACGTCATTGTTGACGTTCGGACTTAATGAATTCTCTTTGTTTGTTTGCATTGCCAAAACCGAAATGGTTTCTGTTTATTTGTAAACGGTTTCGTTCTTTGAACTGGTGGCCGTTGAGAAATCGCAGTGCAGATACGTCACTATATAAAATATAAATGAACGTCTTGTTTTATAATAATATATTTTTTTATGTGTTATTTATTTAATTTATTATTATTATTTTTTTTTTTTCGAATCAGAAAGTTTTTTTTTATTTTAGTATTTTTTTTTTTTAGTTTTGTATTATATATCCATTACAATTATGGTTCTTAATTTATGTATGGCCATACGTGATCTATTTATAAGAGAATTAAAGTGATTTTGAAATAAAAATATGTAACCTATCCATATGTACTGTTTGTTTTTTATTTCTGTTATTTGAAATTACTATGTTATCGTTTTCTTCTATACTTTCAACCTTATAAGGTCCAGTATATTTAAAGTATAGCTTATGCCCTGTTTCATTTTTCAATGAAACCTGATCTTCTATTTTTAAATCAAAATCTAAGGTATTTTTATCATATCTAATTTTTTGTTTCTTTTTATGAGATTCTATCATTAATCTAGCTCTCTTAAATGCTTGTTCTAGTCTAAACTTAGATTCTTTAGCGTAGTCATCTACATTATATAGCGGTTTTTTTTTATCTATACTATCAAAATGTTTAGGTAAATTTGAAGTTTTACCAAAAACTAACTCATATGGACAATAGTCATGTGCCATAGAGGGTGTTGTGTTGAGACAATATACGAAGTATAGTAGCCATACATCCCAATCTGTTTTATTAACTGAGATGTATGAGCGGATGAACTCATTAAATGTTCTGTGGCTTCGCTTCACGGTTCCTACAGTTTGGTGATGGTGTGCGGTAGAAGTTATGTTTTTGATATTTAAATTTTTACATAAATCTTCAATTATCGAATTTTTATATTCTGTTCCCAAGTCCGTTATGAACGTCTTCATTCGACCGCACTTCAGAATAAAATCTTCAAATATAGCTTTTGCTACTGTTTTTGCACTTATGTTTTGGATTGGTATTGCCACAAGATATTTCGTTAAATCACAGATTAGGGTTACTGCATATTCATTTCCTTGTTCGGATTTAGGTAGTGAACCGATGGTATCCACAATTACGATGTCAAAAGCCATTTGTGGAGTTTCAGTTATAGTCAATGGTGTTTTTGTATGTTTGGTTGTTTTGGATTTTTGGCATTTTGGGCATTTTCTTATATAATTTGTTATAAATCGGGTCATATTTTTCCAATAACAATGCCTTTTTATCTTTGCTAATGCTCTAGCTATGCCTGTATGACCTCCTTGTATTGGATCGTCATGGAATGTGAACAGTAATGCTTCTTTCTCTTTATCATTATTTGATAAAAGGGTCACCGGCTTGAGTAGCACTACTCCTAGAGATTGTAATATTTTATTGCCCATTATTTTAAGAGATTCTATTGATATAGTGTCAAAGATCATTTCGCTCGGTGCCAATTTGAGTTTGCTGATATTAAGTATACCGGCTTCTTTTTCAAGCCTTTGAAAGAACTGATCTAAGTCGAGAATTCCATTGGTGTACATATCGCTAACATCACTTCTTGCTATAACTTTTTTTCCATGCTTTAGTAAACATAGTGAATCTGTTATTCGCAAGGTCACTACTTTTCGTACCTCGTCATTTACAATGACTTCGTATACGTTGAGCTGAGAAGCTTTATTTAGAGTTTGCCTAGGCAAATCTGTTTTTTCTTTTTCTTTTCCTGCGCAGGAATTTTTCTGTTTACTTTGGTTTCTGGTAGTGACTGTCAGAATTTTATTATTTGTTTGAATATTCTTTTTAGTCCGTTATAGTTATTCTTGAAGGCGCGTCGGCTATATGATTATCTTTTCCCTTAAGATATTCCACAGTAAAATCATATTTTTCTAAGTCTAATCTCATTCGCGTTAGTTTTGAGCTCGGGTTTGTCATTGAAAATAAGTAAGTTAATGGCCTATGGTCTTTATTGACTGTAAAATGTCTTCCATAAATATATGATCGAAAATGATTTATCGCCCAGTGGATAGCTGCTAATTCTTGTTCAGTTGTATTTTTTTTGCTTTCTCCAATAGTAAATGATCTTGATGCATAGGCTACTGGTAGCTGTGTCTTATTATAATCTTGAGTAAGAACAGCTCCACACGCTTGTTTGCTTGCATCTGTTGTTACACAAAATTCTTTGTTAAAATCTGGATATTGCAGTAGCGTAGGTTTCATAAATTGAATTTTAACCCTCCGTTGTACACCTTTTCTAAAACCTTCGGTTGTACACCCGGGTCTGGCCAGACCCCTATGTATTTACCTGCATTTGTATGGGAATATATGGCATATGCGAGGTCAATTAGAAGCATCGCAGGTATATTTTTGGAATTTCTTACCTCTCACATTGGTTTTGGCATGTATTGAGCTACCTACACAAGCAAAAATAATATAAAAAAATTTTTGGGTTTGTGAAGAAATACAATTTTTGTTTTGTCCTTTTTTGTTCTTCATTTTGACTCATTTCAAAGACTCATTTCGCCTTCACACGCTTTATTATAATGAACGGTTGAAAGTAAATTAACCGCTCTATTCGTTTTCGGCACATAGCTGCAGATTGAAACAAGGCTTTCATGAAAACCAAACAACGACGAAAGCACAGGGCGAGAATTGTCCTTCTTCATTTCTGGTGGAAGCGTTTGTTGGCTCGTATGGTGCCAACTAATGCAAGTCCAATGAAAGCGAGGCTTTTATTGTACGACCACAGTTCGCATATCGGTTGGATAACTGCATCATCACATTTTCCCCTTGATCAACTTCACGCTCTTCTCCTTCTGATCGGCCACAATATAACTTTCCTTGCAAGGGATATTTTGTTTCGAGTCACATGCCCACCAGACTTTTATGCCGTATTTCGCCGGTTTCGATGGAATATATTGCGTGAATTTAGTTCGGCCGCGATATGGAAATAGTTGCTCGTCGATAGTAATATTTTCATGCGGATCATAATTATCTCTGAGGTTTTCATTCAAGAAATTCCATATATCTCGAATGGGCGCAGCTTTGTCAGTTCTTTGGCGACATTCACGTGTTCGACAGTTATCAAAACGAACATATCGTGTCAAAATCCTGAATCGATGATACGACATCGCTGCTCAAAAGATGGGCAAAGCATTCGTACGCCACAAAACTGCCGCTTTCTGTATATTATTGTGTGTTACACCCATAGCCAAAAGAATACCGATGAATGCATCGAGCTCAGTGCTATTCAAATCAATCCAAATTCTTTGTTTTGAATTAAGATGCGCTTCATTCCATTGTTGAACGGCGTCTCTTGCATATCGATTTGTTTCCGTGATGATAATAAATGAAATATTGGGTGTAAAAAATAGTCTGAATATAGATTTGCCATAATAAATAATAAAAAAACCAGGTAGCATAGTAAAAATACATTATATTCCATATGTTTCCATACATTTTGTATAGGGGTCCAGCCAGACCCGGGTGTACAACCGAAGGTGTAACTTTTTAAATCCTTTTTTTCGTCATGTTCTAGGATCCTTTTTAAATCCTCATATGCATAAGTCGATAGAGAATTTAATATTAGGAAGCTACCTAGAAGGCCAAGTCGCTACCTATAATAGAAATATATTAAATTTTCGTTCAAAGTCAAAAAAGGTCTGGCCAGACCCGGGTGTACAACGGAGGGTTAAGGTATTCGAATGCGTTTTGACATTCATCTGTCCATTCGAACTTAACATTCTTTTTACTTAATCTAGTTATGTGTCGTGAGTAATCGGAAATATTTTTAATAAAACGTCTGTAGTAATTGTAAAATGCAACAAATTTTCTAGCGCTGTCTGCGTCCGTTGGGACTTGGTATTTTTCTATTACATCGTATTTCTTATTGTCTGGCATAATACCTTTGTCAGTACACTTGCGTCCAAGGAAGGTCACTTCGTATCTGAAAAATGTATCTGAAAATGCAGTTGTCATCATTCTTTGGAAAAAATTTGGCGCTATTTTTAAACCATAAGGTAATAGCGTGAAGTGATAGGAGCCATTGCTCGTGGAAAAGGATGTTATATTTCTAGACGTTTCTTCGAGTTCTATTTGATGAAATCCTGACATTAGATGTTAACATGAAAAGTATTTAGCTCTACCTAATTAGTCAAGAATATCGTCTATTCTTGGTAGTGGAAATTTATCTGATACAATTTTTTTTATTAATTTGGCGGTAATCTATTACTAAACGCCATCTTTTAGTATCACAATTTGGTAATAATTTTTTCGGGACGATTAGTAATGGACTGTTGTATTCAGAAACTGAAGGTTCTACTATTTTGTCTACTTCTTTTTCTACTTCGTCTTTTTGACTGTGGGGAATTCTATAATTCTTTATGTATACTGGTTCATCATCTTTCATTCATATTTTTTGTTTGTAAAAATTATTAGTTGATATTGATTCGGATTCTTTTCCGAATATATCTGTATATTTTGTGAATAATTCGTTAAGAATTTCCTTGAACTGAGGTGGAAAATTGTTGTTCAATTTCTCTAAAATTTCTTCTTTGTTTACATTTTTATTAGATTTAATTGTGTCAAAATCATCCAATGGTTCAACTTTCAGTGTATTTAATTGAATGGTTGCGGTTTTATTAGTTGTATTCAAAATTCGGACAAAAGTGTTTTTAGAATCTCCAATGGAATTTCCAATGAATACACCATTTTGGATTTTTTTGGTTTGGTATTAATATATACCTGGTTGCTGAATTTATAGCAATTTTTCGGACTACTTCGGATCTTGCTGGTAGAATTGTCATATTATTTTCTAGTGTATGGTTTATTGGAATATGAATCGGATTATAGGGGTTATCTGGTCTCAGCATGAGCCAATCGTTTTCTGGTTTTAAATCTATTTGACAATTATATTTTTTCATAAAATCTATGCCTATAATTCCATTACATGGAATAGGAAAATTTGATGTTACTATATGAAAATTATGCGGTATAGCATAGTTGCTTGAAAGAAGTTATATTGATACTAATCCCTTTGAGTTGGTTGTTCCTTCACCAACACCTGATATTTGGGTAATATTTGTATAATCAATATTGTTAAACGAGTCCGAAGTTTATTTTATTAAAGAGATGTCTGCACCTGTATCAACTAATAATGTATATAATTTATTTGTGTATTCTTTTTTGAGAGAAACGAAAATATTAAAATTAAGATTGATAGTATGAACCGTATTCTTTACGGGGTTTTTTATCTTAAGGGTCTTTATTGGTTTTCCGACGTGGTTTGTACCTGTCGGACATTATTATTATTCTGTCTGTTGGTATTCGTATTTGCATTGTTGTTATTATATCTGTTGTTATTGGTGTTTCCATCACGGTTGTTTCCTCTATAATAACCACGACCTCTATAATTGTTGTTGGTCTGATTATTATAGTTTCGGTTATAACCGTTAATTTGGTTATAGCCATTATATTGGTAATATTCGTTATGCTGATAATTACCTCGGTTATTGACCCTACCGCGGTAATTATTTCGGAAGTTGTTACCCCGATAGAATTAGACATAAAAGTCTCATTCCGCCTACCAGACCACTGTAGTGTTTTCCAAGCGGAAGTGATGGCAATTCAGGAAGCCACTACCCACCTGAACACGTCTGTACATAAGGACAGTGATATCTTCATATTCTCGGATAGTCAAGCTGCCCTCCGGGCCCTCGACTCCTACACAACGAGCTCAAAAACAATCTCTGAATGCCGCAAATCTCTTAACGAGATGGCCACTCATCTGAGAATCAGCCTCATCTGGGTGCCTGGGCACCGCAACATTGAGGGCAACTGCATAGCAGACGAGCTGGCAAGACAGGGGACAACCGCCGATATCCTTCGTGATAAGGACACGGTAGGGATGCCCATGGCTACCTGCAAGCTCCATCTCAGGCAGAGATTGTATACTCTTTCCAATAACCGTTGGAACTCAATCTCAACATGCCACAATTCTAGACTCACATGGCCAAACTATAACACGAAAAGAACAAAAACTCTCCTACAATGTAGTAGGGAGGACATCTCCACTCTCCTAAATGCCCTCACGGGCCACTGTCTTATAGGGACTCATGCGATAAGGCTGGGTTTAAGTAACCACGACTTCTGCCGCAGCTGCAAGGAGATAGACGAAGAGGAGAGCATCGAACACCTCCTATGCTTCTGCCCAGCGCATAACCTAAAGCGCTTTCAAACCCTAGGTAGCTACACACTTCCGAACCTTGCGGCCATTCAGGACGTAAGCATTCAAAAATTACTATGCTTCTTAAGAAGAACAGAATACTTCGAGAAGGCAGAAAACCCATGAGCTAGGGAAACGGATCTTTCAGAGATCATGTGGTATCACAAGGGGCCCATTGTGGCCTAAGTGAGGGGACTAATAGTTAGTCTCCAACCACTCCTACCTAACCTAACCTAACCTACCCCGATAGTTGTTTTCTCTTTGTGTGTAGAGTATTGAATTTGCATTGCCTGCCATTTCAGTAATGCATTGTATGTACTTTTTGACGGCTTCATTCATAGTTGTGAAGTTGCCTGCCTCTAAAATTGTTTTAAGGCGGCCATGCTTACAATGTTTAACCATTGTGGTAATGGCTTCTTTTGTGCTGAATTTGTCAGCGTGTTCGGCTGGTAGGCCTTCGTCAATGTACGAAGCTTCAAGGAGCTTTCGTAAGCTGTCTATTTCTGATGTAAATTTCTCAGCTGTTTTGCCATTCTTGCTTGTTTTCGCCATTTTCACTTTGACTACGTCGGATGTTTCGCCGACTATAGTGTCTTGCCATTTCTTTAATATTGAATTTATAGTTGATTCATTCTGTACTTTCTATAGTGTAGATCATATTATTTTGGATTTAATGACTTCTACAGCCAAGTCTTCGAATGTGCCTTTAGTCAAGTTAACCAACTTCAAGGCTGTTATGAATCTTTGAAGATGTATCTTTTGCCCGTTAAATTCCGGGATGGCATTCGAGATATCTTTTATATATGCCCTTTGGGCTGCTGGATCTGCCATTATGTTTTCTTATATCTTCTTCTTCTTCTGCTTCTGTTACTTTTATAACTGCAGGAATTGTTAGATCATGTAGATCTTTTTCTTTTATTTCGATTCCTTCGCTCGAATCGGAATCATCATTTTCCGTTAGGTCTATTTCTTTATCTATTGTCAAAGGGGTATTTAAAATTGTCGGTATCGATATATTTAAACTATACCTATCTTTGACAGTTATTAGATTTGTACGTAATTTGATCAATAATTTAGATAATTTTGACCAATTCGTTTTATTTATCGCTGCCCTATTTTCATGTACTAAAGCTCTTGCAGTATTGAAAGAATCTACAAGAATCTTTGCATGTTTATTAATAGTGTCTTTATGTATTGGTCTACTTTGGCTTATACATTTGTAAGACTTGTCAAATGTGTCCTTTAATTCTCGTACGTGGAGAGATAACTGCTCCCATTCCATACTAAGAATTTATTTAATTTTTTTTTTTGTACTAAATGCTCATAATTTTATCACATTTTTATGTCCCAGCACTGGGTGTATGTCTACTTCCGAGAATACTTTACAGTTTCTTACTGTAGACAGTACTACTGCTTTTTGCGTACCGCTGCAATGAATAAGCGGGGAAAAAGCTAGGTTGTACCTATTCATATATTCGTCTTCAAAATCTTAAATTGATAGAGGCTCTGCTCTGTTTCTAAGTATGGGTAATCCCCTATTCTCAAAGTTTGGTTGATTGGCTAGAGGAATTCTGATGCAATCTGTGGTATTCATTTTTGTTTGTTAATAAATTTTATTTTTATTTTTTCAAAATTTTAATTCTCTTATTTTTAGTATGTCATTGCATACATATACAAATTTTGTATTTTATTTTTATTTTGAAACATATTTTTATAATAATTGTTTGTTCTCTATTAATTTAAATCTTATTCAGATCGTTGGCCTGGCTTCTATTTATAGCTCTTTTTGATACACACTTATTGTGGTACATATAGGCTTTATACAAAATGCATGCACTCGAAAGACCCTTTACAATCTGCAGGGCACTTTGGTTTTCTAGCTTCTTTCATATCATTTTTATTTTTGTAGGCATCTAATTCCCAATACTTGTTCTCTAATTCTTTCCTAATTTCTATATTTTCATCCCAGGGTACTGGGGTAGATTTATCAGCATATAGCTGCCTAATTAAACCTTTTATTTTTAAATTTAGGAAGTTCTTCTTTTTCTCTTATTATTTTACCCGTTACTCGTAGAGTGAAAGGGTATACCTGATTCGTCGGAAAGTATGTAACAGGCAGAAGGAAGCGTTTCCGACCCCATAAGGTATATATATTCTTGATCAGGATCACTAGCCGAGTCGATCTAGCCATGTCCGTCTGTCCGTCTGTCTGAGAGCTAGGCTATTGAGATTTGGCGTGCAGATTCCTGAGCTTCTTACGCAGTGCTTGTTTTTAGTAGTTTGCCACGCCCTCTCTAACGCCCACAACCCACCCAAAACTGTGGATCCTACAGTTTTGATGCTAGAGTAAAAATTTAAGCTGAAATGAATTGTTCTTATCAATACCTATCGATTGAAATAAAAAAAGTTTGCCACGCCCACTTTAACGCCCACAAACCGCCTACAAACCTCAAAAAATCGTAAGTATGAACGCGGATATCTCGGAAACTATCAAAGATAGAGAATTGGGATTTCCGTAGAATTAGATTCCGTACCGACGGTAGACAGATTTAAGCGTTGTGGGCGTTAGAGTGGACGTGGCAAAGTTTGTTTTTAAAATCAATCGATAGGTATTGACGAGACCAATACATTTCAGTTAAAATTTTTTATCTAGCACGAAAATTGTGGGCGCCACACGCTTGAGCGGCTTGTGGGCGTTAGAGTGGGCGTGGCAAACTTTTTTTTAGATCAACCGATAGGTATTGACAAGACCAATACATTTCAGCTAAATTTTTTTATCTAGCATGAAAATTGTGGGCGCCACAGATTTGGGCGGTTTGTGGGCGTTAGAGTGGGCGTGGCATATTCGCGTAACAAACTTGCGCTGCGCTCAAGCCTACGGAATCTAAATCTGAAATCCCGTTTCTCTATCTTTGATATTTTCCGAGATATCCGCGTTCATATTTACGATTTTTTGAAGTTTGTGGGCGGTTTGTGGGCCTTAAAGTGGTCAATCGGTAGGTATTGATGAGAACAACACATTTCAGTTAAAATTTTTGTTTTAGCATCAAAACTGTAGAATCCACAGTTTTGGGCGGTTTGTGGGCGTTAGAGTGGGCGTGGCACTCTTCTGAAACAAACTTGAGCTGCGCAGGAATCTCAGGAATCTGCATGTCTAATCCCAGTATTGTAGCTCTTATAGTTTTCGACATGGCTAGATCGACTCGGCTAGTGATCCTGATCAAGAATATATATACTTTATGGGGTCGAAAACGCTTCCTTCTGCCTGTTACATACTTTCCGACGAATCTAGTATATCCTTTTACTCTACGAGTAACGGGTATAAAAATTTAAGAGTTGCGCTCTTGGAAGCGCTGTCGGTTCACTTTTCCAGGTGCCGGCTTGGCGCGCCGAACGGGGCCGGTGCTGGCTGCACAAGCTTCTTCTTCTCCAGTGTATGCTCTGGTGGTGCACGTCGTCGTTTATGCTTGTTAGTTTTCCATCGTAGGTGTAGGAGGATTTGCCATTCCTCCCACACTTCTTATTCTGTTGGTTATACAATCAGTGCCATAACCATTTTCTTTTATTTTGTTGCACTTTTTTTTTTGGTCTTTTGTTTGTACTCGTCTCATTCATTAGATAGAATTATCTTTGATTCTTTCATTCTGGACTCAATAGACACATGTTGTTTCACTTAAACATTTTTGCTTGTACTCTTTCACACAAGTGGATGTGGCGGCAGACTTTCATAACTTTCATAACTGCTTGGTCGGCTCTCTGCTGGCTTTCCTCGCGATTCTTTCACTTTCAACTTTTTTTTTTTTTTTTTGGATCCAACATAGCTGTCATGGTCACCATGTTATAATTGCCATGTATTAATTGTCCTCCTTGTAGTTAGTATAATCCATGTTGAACCCATAGAGAAAATGCATTGTTTTAGTCTTCGTGGCCAACGGCCGCGGGCAGATCTTTATTATAGAATTGTCAAATCGAGTCATGTATATATCGAAGTATATGCTAACAATTGTATTTGAGCTGGTAGCACTGAGAGCGCGAGAGGAGTTGTATATGCATGCCTTGTATGTGTCTGCACTCAGGCCATGGGAATATGCTGACACTAGCACTTCCCATAAGTTGGGCTCTGAGGCGCATTCATATTTCGGCTGGCCGCAAGAGTTTATCGGCCGGCACTTTTGTATTTGTTTAAGTACACTGTAACACAATGTTGGTGTCGGTATAGTGGTACAATGATACATTTACCTTAATACCTTAATTTTTCTTTTCTCTCCCTTAATCGTAAGCTTAAGCGTGCAGAGTTTGTGCTCTTCCCGCACTTTTAATTGCTTGTTTGCAAATTTTTAAGCTTTACATTCCAGTTGGTACAGTGATCCGAATTAATTAAATTATGGATATTTTTGTCTGGTCAATTAAAAAATGGCATCAATTAATCAGAGCTGACCAAGCAAAATTGACATGTTGGCTTTGTGAAAAAATGGATCATACCAAGTGGGATGTGTATACCGGTCGAGTAAGTAATGACCTTTTTATTATTATTATTTTTTATTGTGTTAGGTTTCCTAACGCTAGAAGTTCAAAAACTTATAAGTTACTGCGCTAGTCACAACTGATAAACATATTTATATTTGGACAAAATTGGTTCTTAAATCTAATGACATACATTGTTACATTAATTATTGAAAATTCAGAATGACATAAAATTAAATCGAAATTTAAAAAGCTTTTCTGCAGTTGGAAAGCTCATTCCACGTTCTAATCGCATTTATAAGAAATTGTCTATTTGAAGGCAGAAACCTGTGTCTGATGCAGATAATATTCTTTCTTCTTGTAGATCTGGAGAATTGTAATTTTTCAAAAAAGTATGATGGTTCTCTAGTGTATATAACTATGTGTAAAAAGATTATTTTTCTACTTGCTAATGGTCATAACTTCCTATATTGTAGTGCCCTGGTCTTGAGGTTGCGCATGAAATGTTATCGTTTATGCGCCAAACTAAAGGTGGCTTAAAGGGTCTAATTAATAGCTTCGGCATAGCTAGAGATAGTTATCGCCGAGCAGATTATTCAATAGCCTCAAGCTATTAGATGAGTCTTCAAAGCGTAAAAAAACCACTGGTGGTAGGCAGCCTATGGGGAACACCCCGCAACCCCCGGAAAGTGATAATCAGATCACCATCACGGAGCAGCGGTCGACCACAACAAATCCTAAAATGTTGTTAGGATCAGCAGCTAAAAAAGATATGGTTCAATTGCAATCTGGATCGTCTGCAATTGACCCACCAACTCCATCTTCCTTAAATAACATGCCACCTTCAGCCACCTTGAGCCGATTCTACCGGCACAGGTTGGCTCTGCAGAAATACCATCTGCCGTACCAAAACACCTATCAGTGGTTCTGCCAAAAAGCAAATATTTGACCAAACGGCCTCCGAGGCGTTGGACTATATACAACATAAAACAAAGGCCATAAAAACTACCGTGGAAAAATTTAATTTTACCTATGCTAGGGACACTTCGTCTTTTAATATCTCAGTTCCAAATGACCTCTATTAAACCATATGTTCTGCAGGCTTCTGGCCGGCACTTAAGGTAAGGGAACTCGAAACTAGGAATAGGAATACAAGTAAAATAAAAAGACCTGTGTAACGAACTGATTTTGTATGTCTGCTCGCTACGAGATTCGTGCGGCTAGCTCAGAAGATTGTGTGTTCGTCCCACCAAATTTATATGACGTGACTGCCCCGTAGATCAGTGAGAAAACAAAAGGTTCAAATGGCAACAGTGGGATTTATTCTCGTGGTATTGGTACAGCGGGTGTGTGGCTATGCTGGCTTCTGTATCTCCTTGCTCTGGCCCCGCCGGCTGCTGGTGCTCCTCCTTCTGGCTTGTCGACGCGTTGACTCGGCTTCCGCTCGGCTCCTGGGTCTCGGGACGGTCGTAGTGGCCGCCTCTGCTCGCACGCCGACGCGCTGCCTCGGGGTCGCTTGTTGCGCCTTAGACTCGCAGAGAGCTCGGCCTTGTGGGCTTAGGGAAGTGTCACCGTTCTCAGACTGGGGTGAACAAGCCTTGCTATCCAGGCCGACCCCTTTCGAGGCAATACCTGTCCCTTGCTCTGTCCCGGACGGTCCCGCTAGGTTCTTGCTCAGATCGCGCTGACAGTCCAGGCTGTCGCCAGGAAGCTGCCTAGCAGTTCACTTCGCTTTACGCCTAGCGCAGACGAACGTTCCACCCGGCTTCACCCTAATGCTTATCGTCCGTGACGCGCCTGCGCTCCCCAATGAGCTCCGCGCGGCGATGGTAACGTGGCTGCCGGAAATGTCTGCTGGCGTCGCTGCCGATGTCTTCTGCGTTGTCTCCTGACCAGTAGCTTGTCGTTCTGGCACTCGGGGAGTTGGGCGGTTGCTGTTCAGGAACTTCGCCGGTAATCGCAGGGCTCTCCAGGCGTTCGCCTCTTGAAACCGCAAATCGATCTACCGCTCGTCCGTCACGCCAGGTCCTGCTTGGGCGGGCAAGGTACGCTGGGTCTCAGACAACTTTCCTTCCCAAACTGACGGTTCCTCGTCGTAGGACTCTTCCGCTTGTCTCAGACAGACCCGCCGGGCGACTCGCCAGGGTGTGGTCGTGACAAAGTTGGAAGTTGCGGCCTTATATAGGGCCTCCGGGAACCGTTATTTCCCTTTTGCGCACGGCCCGCTGGATCTCTCCACTCCGGGTCCAAAGTCCGTGCCTCCTGGTTGACCCACTCGTCCTTCATGTACCGCTTCCAATCGATGCTCCGCCCACTGCTGCCGTCCCGCTGATTCCCATGATGTTTGTGGCACGCCTGTGTGCCACTCCACTGCCGAGATGTGGCACTTCTTCTCCCGGTCCAAAGTTCACGGGAGAGTCCAAAGTCCGGTGAAGTTCCGTTATCCGCTTTTGCACACGGCACTCTTGCTCTGCCCGCGAAGTCTCCATTCTCTCTCGATCTCCATCCTTGGTCTCCAAACTCTCTCGCTCTCCTTCATTGGTCTCCAAACTCTCTCGCTCTCCTTCGTTGGTCTCCAAACTCTCTCGCTCTCCATCCAAGTCTCCAAACTCTCTTCGCCGCGCCGTTACTACGCGAATTCGCCGCGTATCTGTCTGTATCTGCTACTGCTTCTATTTGTGGGGAGTTATTCAACTCCTCACATTCCCCCCTTACTTCGGGAAACATTTAAAACTGGTTCCTACTCTCCGGCGTTTCCTTGCTTATCCTAGCCTTCGAGTCCTTGTGATTCCCGCGGCGCTCCCTCGTTGCTCCCTCGATGCTCCCACAACGCTCTTAACTCCGTTGAGTTTCTACAGCGCTGGTCATCCTCCTCGTAGCAACTTGAATCTCCCGCGCCGATATTTTCCTGACTCCACTGGGACATCGATACTCGTGTGCTATCGATCCCCAGCTCGCTGCTCATTGCTGCGTTCTACTCCTTTTATTCGCTTCCTCCGCCTGGTCACACCAATCGTGCGTGATCGATGTGCGTTATCGATATCGACGGTGCGGCGTTGCCACCTGCTCGTTGCGATATTTCCACCGTTGGCCGATATTACCATTTGACGTGTACCCATCGATCGCACTTTCATCTAGTGCCAATCGATCGCCTATCGAGGCGCCCCCTTCCCTGGCTCGTGGTGATTTTGCAACTTTTGATCTGCCCGCACAGCTTCTGGCTGATCTGTCTTTTCCATTTTATCTTCTCAGCTCCTTCCAGCCTATGCCGTTCGTTGCCCTCAACCTCCAGTACAATGGCCCCAGTGGCCTTGCATAACGTTTGGCCTTCGTTTGTAGCAGAGCTTTTCTGCCCGTGGTGAGTTGCACTTTTCGTTGAACCGGCATTCACTTTCCTTTCCTTTCAGGGTTTGTTCGTGTTGTTTTTTTTTCTGTTAACCGTTGGTGCGATGCGTGTTTCTGTCTTTTGTTACCAGCTGGCTACGGTGTAGATCTGATTCTGCACCGTCCTCCCCCTTTCCTCGGGTAACAACTAGACGGGTTCGTCCGACGCCTTCCGTAAAGAATCTCCGGATGCTACGGTGTGCCTGGACGCGCCTTGTGTTGCTTGTCTCCCTCCGCGCATACTCTCTTCTACGTGGCGTAAAAGGTTGACTCTGGCTCGCGCCCGACGCTGAAACCTGTTGCCTTGCCTGTCTGTTGCCGTTTTGTAAGTGTCCCTTCCGCCTTGCGTAATCGCGGATGACTCTGGCAACTGCCCGACGCTGAATCCTGTTGCCTTGCGGTTGGGATCACCAACCATCCTTATCCACGTCCTTGTAACCTATCCTTATGGTTGACCTTTCTGCGTGGCGTGTGGATGACTCTCGCTTAGGCCTGACGCATAATCCTGTGGCCTCGCAGTCTGGATCAACGTGAAATCCTTATCCATGTCCATGTGCTATCCTGATTGTCCTTTCCGTGTGGCGTATGGATGACTCTCGCTTCGGCCTGACGCCTAATCTTGTCGCCTCGTACATGTTGTTAGACATCTGACGTTTCTGCTGTCTGCTCGTTTTGTTGTTGCTTGAGCTCGCCAACGTGAACCGTCCTTTCTTTCTTCGACTGTGTGTGGCGAATTTTACAGATCACTGGAGAGACGAAATCTACCACCTGGTAAGGGCCATCGTACCTCGGGGCTAGTTTTGCAGCGAATCCATCAGCCGCTTTGGACAGGTGATATTCCTTGGCCCACACTCCACACTCACCGCTGGTGACCATTGCCTCCTTCTCAGATTGTAGTGTCTGGCTTGGTCCTGGGACGCAGACGGTGCGTCGTGGTTTTCCCTCAACACCGTTTCTCGTAGCGACGCACATCTTCCATGACGCAACGTCTTCACTGCCTGCTCGGTGAGGTATGTTTCTGTACAGTGTCTCAACATCCATAACATAGTCCGGGTACTTCTGCGGTTGGGTCCTTATCTTTTCGCCCATGTCCTTGATCCAGCTGCACCCTCCTGAAGTTATTGTTGCCGATGCCTCTTTTAATCCTCGTAGCGTCTCTGGTAGTGGTTGTCTCGATAATGCGTCGGCCACCACGTTTAGCTGACCCTTTCTGTACGCTATCTCAAAATCGTACTGTTGTAGCTCCAGGGCCCATCTGGCGATCCTTCCTTCAGGGCCATGTGGTCGGTTACTACCTTAAAGTGGTAACCTTCCAGATATGGCCTGAGCTTCCGGATCGCCCAGACGATCGCCAAACACTCCTTCTCCGTTGTCGAATAGTTCTTTTCCGCGCCGTTCAGTGTTCGGCTCGAGTAGGAGATTACTCTTTCTCCCTTTTCGGTGTCCTGGGTCAGTATCGCTCCGATGCCGTAGTCGCTGGCGTCTGTTTGCAGGATGAAAGTTCTACTAAAGTCCGGGCATGCTAGCACTGGATCTGCCACGAGTCTTGCCTTAACCTCCTCAAACGCCATCTGGTGCTCTGGTGTCCACTGCCACTTACTGCCTTTGCGCAGCAGGTCGTTCAGGGGTTTGACGATTCTGGAAAAATCTGGTACAAATCGGCGGTACCACGACGCTACTCCTAGGTATTGCCGGAGCTCTTTGACAGTCGATGGCGGTTCTAGTTCGGCGATGCCGGCTACTTTTTCTGGATCTGTTCCTATTCCCTCGCTAGTCACTCGATGTCCCAGGTACAGCAGCTCCTTTTTGAAGAATTGGCATTTTTCTGGATTCAGCCTCAGGTTTGCCTCCCTTAGACGCCGGAACACTTCTCTCAGGGTTCTTTTGTGTTTTTCCAGCGTGCGACCGATCACTATTATGTCATCCTGGTAAGCGAATGCGTGAGGTGACATCTCGGGGCCAATTACTTGGTCCAAAACTCGCTGAAACGTTGCCGACGCCGAGTGAAGTCCAAACGGCATTACCCTCCACTGAAACAGACCTTTGCCTGGTACCGTGAACGCCGTATATTGCCTGCTACTCTCTTCCAGTGGGATCTGCCAGTATCCATCCTTTAGGTCAAAACTGCTGATGTACCGCGCTTCCCTTAGTTGATCTAGGATGTAGTTCATGCGGGGCATTGGGTAGGCATCCTTCACTGACTTCGCGTTGATCTGTTTGAAGTCGACGCACAGTCTCCACTTGCCTGTCTTCTTTTTCACCGTCACTATGGGGGAGC
Source organism: Drosophila subpulchrella (assembly GCF_014743375.2). Classification (NCBI taxonomy): domain Eukaryota; kingdom Metazoa; phylum Arthropoda; class Insecta; order Diptera; family Drosophilidae; genus Drosophila; species Drosophila subpulchrella. The sequence goes on from NW_023665567.1 coordinate 1,407,014, forward strand.
TGTATGGGCTCTTTGAATGCTCTATGAACCACATTTGGTTGATTTCCCCTTGAATTTTTGGGTTCTTGGGGTAGTATCTCTGCTTGATTGGCTTTTCATCCTTCATTTTGATCTGGTGTTCTGCCATATTCGATGTTTCCGTCATTGTGCTGAAGTGCGCCAGCTCTGCTTCAAGGAACGCTGTAATATCGTCCAACTCTTTTACTTGTTGAATGACTGCTACTGATAGCTTCTCCTCGAGCCATCCATTGTGTCGGTTCCTGGCTGGTATTATTATCTCGTGTAAAGCACACCTTATCTCGGTTCCGACTTGTTTCAGGAAGTTCCATCCCAACACTTATGGATCCACTACCCCGGGTAAAATCAACAGGCTCATGGTCACTTGTTTGTTGCCGACTTTGACATCCACCTCGAGCTGCGCATTAATTTCGCCGCACCTTCCATATGCCAACCTAACTTGCGGTCTCGTCCTTGTAATCTTTCCTAGAACAGCAATATTGTCCGCCATTTCTTCGCTAACGAAGCTTGCCGTTGCTCCGGTGTCGATTGTGGCTTTGTAGCTATTCCCACCAATCATCACAGCTGCGGACAACTGCTGCTCCTCCTCGATTAGCTTGCCCGTTAGTTTGGAGAGGTGGCATTGTGCGATCCCCGCTCGCCTCTCTGCGGCTGAGATCACTGGCCATTTCCCGATCGTTGGCAGCAATCGACGCTCCTAACACCCACCTTGACGCATATCCAGCAAAACAGCAGCCGCTGGTTATGACATCCTCTAGCCCAGTGTCCGTTCCCACCGCATTTCCGACAGGCCTCCTGCGGGTCTGTGATATGGGTGGCATCTTGTGGCCTCTGTGTGTTGCTTGGCGGCCTCCACAAGGTATTGTTTGGCTGTCTCTGTTGCTGTGGGGGTGGTGTCCAATAACCTCCGCGTGGTGCGTCTGTTGCCTGCTGTCGTCTGGCTTGGTGTGGTGGTGACCATTGGTCGTTTCCTCGTATGTCCTGGTTATCTGTCTCCTCGCATCTTCTGCATGTCACCTGTGTTGGTGACGCCGACTTGGTCCTTGAGAACTTGTTCTCCTGTGCGAAAACTTCCCGTTCCTTTTCAAGTTCTGCGTACTCGTCTGCTAATATCATCAGCGTGTCCAGGTCCGACACTTTGTATGCCCTTAGGAAGATCCTTAGACTAGGGGTGCAGTTTTCCTTGATGATCCTTAGGGTCTCTTTAGCGGAGTAATTAAGTGGCCTCACCATCGTCTGCATGTCGATCATGTAGTCCTTGAACGACTCGCTGAAGCCTTGCTTCCTTTGCCGGACCTGGTCCACCAGCCTGGTGAAGAAATCTCTTGGCAGGAAATATGTGTGGAAACTTTCAATGAATTCTGCCCAAGTTCTCCACTGCTTATTGTTGGCGATGAACCATTTCAAAGCCCTTCCTTTTAGCAACTCCGGCATCGCTCGAGGGATCATATCGAGCTCCAAACCGTACGTGTTGGCGGACCATTCTACTTGCTCCAGGAACTCGAATGGTTTTTCCGCCCCGTCGAACCTGAACGACCATTCACGGACCTGTTTAGCGACCTTTGCATAGTCCGACTGGCTTGGTCTCGGGGTCAGCGCTGCTGCTTTCTTTTCTTGGCTTGATTCTCTCCTGTGGGCCTCTTTTTGCATGTTGTCAATGCTCAGGCGTGCCACCAGGTTGTCCCCTTCAGCGTTCGTTAGCGTAATGCTTGGGCCGGCTCTGTCGTAGTATGTTGCCTCCAGCTCGGCCCAGATGTCGACGAGTTGTGGATCATTCTCTGTTTCGGAGTAGTATTCCGATAGTGCCTTCCTCATGTCGTCTAGCCTGCCCTCCAGGGCGACATTGAGCCTCTGTGCGACATGGGCGAAGTCTTCCTTCTTGAGGCGGTTAATCCACATCTTTCCCATTTTTACTGTGCTGTTCTAACTGTTGGGACAATCACGTTGGGCGCCAGATGTAACGAACTGATTTTGTATGTCTGCTCGCTACGAGATTCGTGCGGCTAGCTCAGAAGATTGTGTGTTCGTCCCACCAAATTTATATGACGTGACTGCCCCGTAGATCAGTGAGAAAACAAAAGGTTCAAATGGCAACAGTGGGATTTATTCTCGTGGTATTGGTACAGCGGGTGTGTGGCTATGCTGGCTTCTGTATCTCCTTGCTCTGGCCCCGCCGGCTGCTGGTGCTCCTCCTTCTGGCTTGTCGACGCGTTGACTCGGCTTTCGCTCGGCTCCTGGGTCTCGGGACGGTCGTAGTGGCCGCCTCTGCTCGCTCGCCGACGCGCTGCCTCGGGGTCGCTTGTTGCGCCTTAGACTCGCAGAGAGCTCGGCCTTGTGGGCTTAGGGAAGTGTCACCGTTCTCAGACTGGGGTGAACAAGCCTTGCTCTCCAGGCCGACGCCTTTCGAGGCAATACCTGTCCCTTGCTCTGTCCCGGACGGTCCCGCTAGGTTCTTGCTCAGATCGCGCTGACAGTCCAGGCTGTCGCCAGGAAGCTGCCTAGCAGTTCACTTCGCTTTACGCCTAGCGCAGACGAACGTTCCACCCGGCTTCACCCTAATGCTTATCGTCCGTGACGCGCCTGCGCTCCCCAATGAGCTCCGCGCGGCGATGGTAACGTGGCTGCCGGAAATGTCTGCTGGCGTCGCTGCCGATGTCTTCTGCGTTGTCTCCTGACCAGTAGCTTGTCGTTCTGGCACTCGGGGAGTTGGGCGGTTGCTGTTCAGGAACTTCGCCGGTAATCGCAGGGCTCTCCAGGCGTTCGCCTCTTGAAACCGCAAATCGATCTACCGCTCGTCCGTCACGCCAGGTCCTGCTTGGTCGGGCAAGGTACGCTGGGTCTCAGACAACTTTCCTTCCCAAACTGACGGTTCCTCGTCGTAGGACTCTTCCGCTTGTCTCTGACAGACCCGCCGGGCGACTCGCCAGGGTGTGGTCGTGACAAAGTTGGAAAACGAACGCCTTGACTTAGCCGTGTGATGCCTTCCGGAACTCAGCCACTTGTGTCTCAATTCGGAGATTCCTGATGTCCCAATCCCGAACGTCTCGACGTGGCGATCTTGCTCCTTGTGTGCTTCCCACGGCGCTGCTTCCGACGACTCGCTTGGTTGTAGCTCCCTCGTAGATTACTTGCTTGACTGGTTGTTCACTTGGTACTTTTGACTGATCTTGAAGGTTTGACTCCTCGTGATCGACTGATCCAGCTGCCAGCGCTCTGCGGCCTTATATAGGGCCTCCGGGAACCGTTATTTCCCTTTTGCGCACGGCCCGCTGGATCTCTCCACTCCGGGTCCAAAGTCCGTGCCTCCTGGTTGACCCACTTGTCCTTCATGTACCGCTTCCAATCGATGCTCCGCCCACTGCTGCCGTCCCGCTGATTCCCATGATGTTTGTGGCACGCCTGTGTGCCACTCCACTGCTCAGATGTGGCACTTCTTCTCCCGGTCCAAAGTTCACGGGAGAGTCCAAAGTCCGGTGAAGTTCCGTTATCCGCTTTTGCACAAGGCACTCTTGCTCTGCCCGCGAAGTCTCCATTCTCTCTCGATCTCCATCCTTGGTCTCCAAACTCTCTCGCTCTCCTTCATTGGTCTCCAAACTCTCTCGCTCTCCTTCGTTGGTCTCCAAACTCTCTCGCTCTCCATCCAAGTCTCCAAACTCTCTTCGCCGCGCCGTTACTACGCGAATTCGCCGCGTATCTGGTAAGCGGCCGGCCCTCTGCTACTGCTTCTATTTGTGGGGAGTTATTCAACTCCTCACACCTGTAAAAACCAGACTTCCCAGCCAAGGCCAGAGTACTGTTGCACCATCATCTTCTAGCGTAGCACCCTAACTAAATTGTATTCTGAAAACTTTTTATTTGCATCTCATATTATTGTTTTCTTAACTTCCAAGTCGGAAGTGCAAGAAAGTTGATGAATTAAATGCAAACGAAATACAAAAAAAATAATAATACATAATAATAAGTAAGTGCCACGCTAAAAAAGCTTAATGAGCAACGATTACGCGGGATAGCGAAGTACAAAAAACGATACTGACAGTCGATATTCCGACGACGTGGAGTTCTCAGTGCAAAACCCCCCACCATCAGTTTCGACCCCTGGCGCACCAACAACATGCAGCGGTAAAAATCTGCAACCGCACTAAATGTATCAGCAACCAATACAGCTACAGCAACAAAACCAACAACAACAATCGACTGCTCCCGCAGCGCTAAATACAACGGCAAAAAAACCACGACAACAAATAAAAACCAAAACAAAATTCAGCATGCGACCATACAGGCCGGATAAGATCGCTACATCCATATCAAGCGTAAGCTTAGCCCGCAGAACACCGCGGTAGGTCAAGTCACAAAAAACCGTGTCCAAATAAACAATAAATTACCCGGGAGATCCAACAGTAATAGATTTGCGATTCTAACAGAAAATTAACCAGAACAGGCTCAAGAGACCTAACCGAAACCTAAGCCCCCACCAATTTACATTAGGGAAAAAACCTCGAATGCCCTGGTCAACAAAATTGTTGCGATGACAGGGGACGAAAACTATCATGATGTTCCGGTCACAAAAGGGGATATACATGAAACCAAGCTTCAGACCAAATCTGAAGAACATTTCCGAGCTGCATCCAATTACTTCGAGTAAGCTATGAACAACTACTACACGTACCAACTAAAAAGCAGCAAGGGCTTGCAAGTGGTACTAAAAGGAATCGAGCCCGATGAAACCCCAAGGAAGTCATCGATGCTCTCAAAGAAAACGGGTTTTCTGCTAAAAACGTCAGTAGCATCATCAACAGAAAAATACTTCCCCGGCAACAAGGAAGACCCCAAAAAGAAGAAATGCGTAAGCGGCCAAGAAAACCACACGGCAAACTACTCGGGCTGTCCGACCAACAAGGTGAAATAGGCAATAGTACTCCGGCGATAGTTTCGGTTTAACTTCTTTCTTTTATAATTTCACAACCGCTTTCCTTGAACGCATAACACAGAGTGCCGCAACGATTCTCCCTCTTCCTTATTCTCGCTCATCTGTGTGAGCGAGGCAGGTAAACGTATCTGCGATCTCTTATGTTACAGTACTCGGTAGAAAGGGATGACAATATAACGTTTACAGTTAACTTAAACTAGGTTTTCCGCTTATTCTATCGTACAGTGTGTGTCGTATTAATATATTACATCATATGTCGTACAGTGGGCCATGTTAGTATATGTCCTACTACAAAGGAAATAAAGGACCGCATGCGACGAGTGACAGCAACGCGCTATCAGAATACCCAAAATGCGTACACTTACTCCCGAACGACGCTGGAAGTATTTTTCGGCACGGCTGCAAGATCATCATTTGGTCAATTAAATACCCAAAAGGGCTTTTCATACGCCGATGCGCTTCGATCAGGGACGGAAAATCCACTTCAGTCTAATCTAGGAAACGCTCAGCAGATCCAAGTACAGTCACAAAGCACTCTGGAATCGATGATGGTCACCGTGCAACAAAATATGAAGAAATTCATGTTATTCATGAAAAGGTCCATGGAAACACAGGGTCAAAACCAGAACATGGTGTTATAGCTACCTGCAGCTAAGCAGTCCAAATAACAGATGGCAAATCTACGAATAACAATGTGGAACGGCAATGGCGTTTCACGGCACAACCTTGAAGTAACACAGTTCCTGAATGAAAATCATATCGACATTATGCTACTGGTAGAGACGCACCTCACAAACAAATACAACTTTCAAATAGGGGCTACACTTTCTACCGCACAAACCATCCAGATGGTAAAGCCCACGGCGAAACCGGCATCCTAATCAGGGAATGCATCAAGCACCACTTTCACCAAAGGTTTGCAACTAATTACTTGCAAGCCACGTCTATCAAAGTGCAGTCAGGCAACGGAAACCTCACCATAGCCGCTGTCTACTGCCCGCCACGCTTTACAATTTCTGAAGGACAATTCATGGACTTTTACAACTTACTTGGAGATCGCTTTATAGCTGCAGGGGACTATAGTGCCCAACACACGCACTGGGGATCACGCCTCGTGACTCCCAAAGGATGGCAATTATATAATGCAATCATAAAACCGAGCAACAAATTAGGCTATGATTCCCCTGGCAGCCCCACATACTGGCCAACAAACCCCAGGAAAGTTCCAGTTTATTATCGTGTCTGTCTAAGTTGTTCGAAAAATGACTTCTAACTCGCATAATTCCATATCTAGGAGCACACATTGTTATCCCTGCTCATCAATTTGGCTCCCGTCAAAACCATGGAACAATCGAACAAGTTAACAGAATAACATCAGAAATACTCACAGCCTTTGAGCATCGGGAATAGTGCTGCGCAATATTCCTCGATGTATGTCAAGAATTCGATCGAGTATGGCTCGATGGCCTCATGCACAAAAGCAAAACACACTTATCTCTACAACAGAGTTTTCGCAGTAAGGTGCAACACAACAACATCTGACAACTTCATTATCGAAGCTGAAGTCCCGCAAGGAAGCACACTAGGGCCTACTCTGTTTCTCCTATACACAGCGGATACACTTCAATCCTTAATCGATCAAGGTGCCCAGGCCGAGCAACACAGCTAGCCAACCACCTCCTCATAGCAGAGAGGTGGCTATCTGACTGGCGTATTAACAACAATGTAAACACATAACGTTTACTTTCAAAAGGCAAACAATAGTACGCAAATTCCCCTGTGATTGTCCAGATTTAATTGTATTTATATTTATTTATTTAGAGAGGGACTCTACAGGACGCTTCTCTGGATCTTGATCGATTGAATATGTGTTACAATTTTAACTTAAATTAAGTCTTAAATCGAAGAGCAGCGCTGCTGAGGACAGCAGCAGAGCGGCTGCATTATATATTATATATATATGCTTATGAATATACAAGAGGAGAATGTTGTGTATGCATATGTTATTCAAATACTTACATATATATGTGACTGTAACCGGGCAGCATAAGAATGCTGACCATGCATTTATGCCTTATGCTTAAGTCAGAGAACTGAAGTCAAGTGTTTATGTACACATTGCAACAACACAGTTAGGGTATTCAATTGCGTTGCAAAGGTGTAAACTTTGTAAGTTTGCCAGACGGGAATCGTGAACGCCCTCTATTTTAAAACATCGTTGCAGGAAATTGACGTACAAAAGAAAGATAACTTTTAAATTTTTGTATTGCTCCAACATATAATCTAGGACACATAATCTCAGACCATCGCTTAGTTTCTACCTCCCTGGCTCGCTTTCTTGAGGGTTTTTCTTCCATTGAAATTGTTATTCAATGATTTTGTTTTATAGAAGACAAATTTCTTTCTTTTGCATTTAAAATTCAAATTTGTTTCTTTCCTTTCACTGTCATAACCATGGATTTAAACCCAACTTTACAGTACATTTTTAGCATTTTAGATAAAGTTCCTACCCATTATTAACCCCCTATTTCTACACAAGTACAACAGATTTGTATACATAGACTGGGGTGTTGTAAGCCTTGAAAACTATTTTGTATGGAAATTGTTGTTGGAACTGCTTACACTTTTACACTTTTCAAACGTTTGCAACGCAATTGAATACCCTAATTGATTTTTCGTTATTAGCAAGGCCACTACTTTCCGTACTTCGTCATTACAACTTCATATACGTTGGGCTTAGAATAGACAAATCTTCTGGTTTCTCACCTGCGCAGAAATATTTCTGTTTACTCCGTTGCCTGGTAGTGACTTTCATGACTTTAATATGTACATTTTTAAATTCAGTTATTGTTATCCTAGATATGGCATCTGCCACAAAATTTACTTTTTCCTTTAGATACTCGACTGTAAAGTCGTATTCTTCCAATTCTAATCGGGTCAACTGAGTATTTGGATTGGCCATTGAAAACAAGTACGTTAAGGGTCTGTGGTCTGTTTTTATTGTAAAATGCTTTCCATAAATATATGGTCAAAATGTTATGTTGCCCAGTGAATTTCTGATTATTCTTGCTCTGTAGTGCTTTTATTACTTTCACCTTTTGTGAATGCCCTCGATGTATATGCAATGGGAAGTTGGAGTCCATCATAGTTTTTAGTTAAAACTGCTTCACACGCTTGCTTGCTTGCATCTGTGATTTGTGACATTTATGACTAATATTCATTTTTTGTCTTCGGAACCAGGAAGTGATTTGTTAGGTACTAACAAAAGCGGGCTATTATACTCAGAAACAGATGGTTCAACGACAAAATATTCTATTCATTTGGCAACTGGTTTCTTTATTTTTTCTTGATGGCTATGCGGAATTCTGAAATTTTTAATATACAGCGGTTCTTTGTCCTTAAGTCTTAATTTTTGTTTGTAAAAATTAATTGTCGTTATTGATTCGGTTTCAAGTCAAAACTTCTTTTTTTAGTTGAGCCATGATTTCTTCTTTTCTTGAATTGTTATCAGTTTGAATTACATTCTATTCAGTAAACGGACAAATGCATTTTTGGATGTTGCTACTGTGCTTGCAACGTATATACCAAGTGTAATTTCCTGGTTCGGAATTAAAACACTATCTTCTGTAGAGTTTAATTTTATTTTCGGACAACTTCGGATCTTGCTGGTAACAGTATTGAATTACTACCAGAACTGAATGTAGTAGTATGGAATGGACAATTAGCATAATACATAAATTAAATGATTTTAAAAGGTTTAGATACTGATAACGTGACCTTTTTCCCCATTATAAGCAATTAATATTCAGCAGGTGTTGCTGTACACTGGAGAAAGGTCGCACACTTTCCCCACATCCCCATGTGACAATATTGACCATGTGTCCTTTCCCTCATTATCAGCAACTAATATTCAGCAGGTGTTGCTGTGCACCATCTAAAGATGGTTGCCTTAGAGGAACATGTCCGATCATGTTGGGAAATAACGTTTCCTATGATTGTAAAATTAATTTAGAAATCAAAAGAACCCCAACAAAATAAATATCACAAGTTAATGATTCTCAAACATTTTTTTCGCCCAGAACGTTTATCTGGTAAATTGTCTAAGATCTCTCCTTTCTACAAACGCATCATAAACATGTCATAAAAGGGATTCAAGCAAGAGCTACCCGAACATGCGCACCTGTCCATTTTCTGATCGGAATAAAGGGGACACATGCACAAGTTTGAAGGCGCACGCCCATTGACAAGATCATGGGCCTCACGCCAACGACCACACGGCTGACTGCTAGCTCTAATACGTCCCATAATAGGGGTTGAAATCACGACCGCGCAACAACTCGCAAGTAGCCGACATATCTCACTCAAGGAAATATTTTCCATTTTCCGTACTGTAATTTTAACTCGATATAAAAGGTTAGAAGTTTATTTTGTTTCATATTAATACATTTATTCATTTATTTTGGTATTGCGAACATGTTTTATTATATATTGAAAACAGTTTTCTGGCTTCGTTTCGGCGCTTTGCATAGAAACGTGAGCCTGCCACGTTTTCGAGGTCAATTAAGGCTTACAAAATGTAAAGTGTTAACCATAATTCGTAGTTTTAAGATCATGTCCACCTGAATTCATGAACATAGTTTTTATGTTTAGAAGGTATTGAAAATGCTGACCAATTATCTGTCCTTTAAATTGTTCAATAAATTGGGCAATTTCCTCATGAAATTTTATTAATTTTGTTTTCTTGTAGATCTTTACACATCTAGTCTCAACTTTAAAATAATGTATAAAAATAAATATATTGCTTTGAAGCTACTTTTAAAAAATGTCAAAATAATGGAATCATTGTTAAGAGCACAAACCCCGTTCCTAAGGTGTGTTTCACAATAGGGAAACCTGTTTCCTTAAAACCTGTTTAATGACGGACAGCCCATTTCCTCGATATTAATGAGTTGACGACTCCCAAAAAACGTCTGCAGAAAACGTTTCTTTTCCACACCATTACAAATAATTTATTTTCCGCTTGTAAATGTCCTTAGATACTTTCAAAAAAAATAAACAAATTTTGTGATGTGTATTGGTTAACCAAATTGCAGTCTTTTGAGATTTTGTATTAAGTAAAGTAAGAAAAGTATTAAAAAACTATTCTTCAAGTTTGGATCTTTTTCGAATACAATTCCAATTTCCTTTAGAATAAAATTATTATTATTATCAAAAAACCTTTAACATCAGTCAAAACAGTACCTTTCAACATTTTTCTTGTCCGTTTATTGGGTCATATTTAATAAGAGACAATAAGCTTGGGTATTTTCATGACTTGGTGTCTTCAGTTCTATTGAAATTCTCACATCAATAGGACCAGTTTTCACTGATTCTTTTTGATATGAAAAATCAACCAATATAACAGGGGCCTTCAATTTAAATTCATTTGTATACATTTTATATATATACTAAAATCAACATTCAGATTATCGTATGGATATTCTACGCAGGGGGGTAGCGGGGTACGGCGCTGGTGGAATGGCGTGGGGGGCGACGGCGGGAAACTGGCGGCGTCGGCGGGCTGCTGCGGTGAGCTTCGGCGTAGGGCTGCTGGTGCGGCTGACGGGCGTTGGATGCGGCGATCTGTTTGTGGTCGCTGTAGGGGAGAAAACACACGCTGCGCAAAGTGCCCCTTAACCGAAAAGAAGTTACGCACAAAAGTTAACTGGTAATAGTAGGCGGGGGTGCGACCGCGGTTTATTTCTATTGAACTCCAAAATCGAACTAACTAAGTCTAAGCTCCGCTCTGCGCTCCAAAGCGCAGCTGAGACTTCATGGAGGGAGCTAGGAACAGCGCAGGAGAGCGGGAGCGCGAGAGAGCGGGAGAGCGGTAGAGCGGTGCAGCTGGATAGCGGGGCCGGTCCAGATTCGCCGGACAGTGGGCCTGAACATTCCGCCCCCCTTGCAAGCGCTAGCGTTGCAAAAAATAAAGGAGACGGAACTTCGGCCAGTCGCCTACGCCTCAAGCCTGCGTACAGGCGCCGGAGAGGATCCACCCGAACACCGTCTTCTGGGCTACTGGCAGTCCCTCGTCGACCATGTGGAAGCCCGGCTGTATCACCTTCGGGTAGACGTCCGCGCCCAGGATCAATGAAGTAGTGGGTGGCCGGTGGAAACGCTCATCCGCGAGCGGTAGCTCCTTAAATTTGTGAACGACGCTCTCACTGAGCGCACGGATGGGGGTGCAGATGCGCACGTTCGGCTCGATCTTGAGGACCACCTCCAGCTTGATGGCCTCGACACCTTCGAACGAATCGTCGCCGTGCATATGCTCTCAGCGCCCACGTTTGTTGTCGGCAAACGAAACGCGGCGGCCAGGGATGCATCGATGGAGCTTGTCGGGGTGCACGGATCGATGAGTGCGGCTGTGTCGAACGTCTTCTCTCCGGTCTCGATGATCACCAAAGCAGTCGGGAGGACATTGACGCTATGACGCTGGAGAAGTGCGGCGAGCGATGGAGCTGGTGTCGAGGATGCTGAGCGCGGTGGGACAAGCGTTTGGCGGATCTTGCCGGCGCGAACGCTGCGGAGAAGCGGTCTGTTGCTTGGAGCCGGACTTTTTCCGGGAAACAAGGTCGTGCATGTGGAGCAGCGTGTGATGGTTCCGGTTGCACGTTCTGCACCGGTCACCGCTACGACAGCTCCCAGTGGAGTGCTCGTGTGCGAGACAGTTCGCGCAGTACTTGTTTATGAGAACTGCCCGCAGCCGCTTCTCTGCGCTCAGCTTTAGGAACTCCTTACACTTCCGAAGAGGATGGATTCCGCGGCAGGCTCGGCATCGGTAGGACTGAGTACCTCTCGTACGTCTGCTATCCAAAGCCTGAGCGCTACGTGGACGGGGAGCCATTTTTCTGTTTAGAGTGTGGATAAGGAAAAAACAAACAGGGCTGATTAACAATGACGTGGATAATGGCTACGGACTAAGATGTGTCAGAAACGCGGCTCGTTACAAGGTAGTTTTGGGCGGCTCTCTTGGAAGAAGAACCACCTTGGTCACTGGACGTTTGACAATGCCGCGTGTCATACGAATGTCGACTACGCGGACATTGCCATCGGCTCCCGGAAAAACGGAGTCTATTCTTCCGAGTCGCCACTCATTTGAGGGCAAATTGTCATCCTTAATGACGACCAGATCGCCAACACGCAGATTTTCTGTGGGGACTTGCCACTTGTTGCGCTTGTGGAGCTCCTTAAGGTACTCATCCTTCCATCGAGTGCGGAATTGTTGATGGAGAGACTTTAAGTGCTGCTACCGGTTCAGAATGGACTTGGATTCGCCCTTTACTTCAGGTTCCACTATGGATAGAAGAGGTCCACCAACAAGAAAGTGCCCTGGTGTCAACGCTAAGAGATCAGTTGGATCCTCGGACATGGGAGAAAGCGGTCTGGAATTCAAACAAGCTTCGATTCTCGCTAGGAGGGTGGACAGCTCTTCAAAGGTGTACTTCCTTGTAGCGGTGGACTTGTAAAACAAGGTCTTGAAGCTCTTGACACCAGCTTCCCATAGACCTCCCATATGGGGTGCCCCAGGAGGAATGAATTGCCAGGTGAGCTGCTGATGACTATACGCATCGGTCACAGACTCCTTAACGGCTTGCAGGAAGTCTCGGGAAAGCACGGTGGAGGCGCCGACGAAGGTCTTTCCGTTGTCGGACTGGACTTGACGAGGACACCCTCTTCTAGAGCGAAAGCGGCAAGAAACTTTTCAGTCGTTAAGTCGGATGTAGGCTCTAGATTGATGGCCTTTGTAGAAAAACAAACGAAAACCAACACATACCTTTTCGTAATGAGACAAGCTCTTCCGGTATAATTTTTTATATCAAACGGGCCGGCGTAGTCCATCCCTGTGTACGTGAACGAACGGGAAAAAGACACTCGCTCTTTCGGAAAACTTCCCATCATCTGGACTTGCAATCTCTTTTTGTGGATAACGCAGACCTTGCAGGAGTTAACGACTGCCTTCACCAAGTTCTTTATTCTCGGAACCCAGTATCTGGACCGAGTGAGACGCACCACTAACTGGTTACCACCATGTAACGCAATGAGATGCGTGAATTTTACCAGAAGCCGCGAGAGTGCACATTCGTACGGCAGGATTATCGGATGTCGTTCATCATACCGCAAACTGTCGGAGGCCGTTACGCGGCCGCATGCCCTGATAACCCCTTTGTTGTCTAGAAAGAGAGGAGAGAATCGAACTTGCCGCGGGCACAGGACGCTTCTGACTTAAGCAGCGGTATTCTTCAGAAAAATACCTGCGCTGAGTGCAAATTGTCATGGGTTCTTCCGCGGCGGCAACATCCTGGGCCTCTAGACGGACACCGGAAAGCGGTGATCGTCTTCGACATCGTTGGACAAATCTATGGACATACGCGAGGACCCGCAAAGCTCTATCTAAATTGGAAAAGCGATCTAGGAAATCTTCTGTCGGCATAGACGCCACATGGACTTTAACGGCACGCTTTTCGATCTCAGTCACCGGCAGGGTTCCCTGGCTGGGCCAATGATCGCGTGGACGTTGCAGCCAAGTGGGTCCATGCCACCAAAGAGGGTTATCCACCAGCTCTTGAAGGAGAACTCCTCGACTAGCCAAATCAGCAGGATTATGTTCGGATTGAACGTGCGACCAATTGGCCGTCTCAGTGGACTCGGTGATCTTCGTCACCCTGTTGGCAACGAACGTTGTCCAATGGCACGCTGGTTTGGCTAACCATGCTAGCACAATCGTGGAATCGGTCCAACAATGGAGTTTTGAGGTCAGCCTCGGCTTATTAGGAAGAATGGCTTCGGCCATCTCGGACAAAAGGAGCCCCACATAACTCCAGCCTGGGAAGGGACACCGTTTTGACTGGCGCCACACGCGTCTTGGCCGTGAGCAAGTGCACCATCGTCTTGTGGCCCACTTCTACGCGCACATAGATCGCAGCACCGTATGCCTTTTGCGAGGCGTCACAGAATCCGTGATGCTCTACGCGGAACTCTGGACGGAAGGAAACCCATCTGGGTATTCTGACCTGGTCTAGGACCGAATAGCTCTGGAGAGCAGAGCAGTTCCACCTTTGGTACAGCTCAATTGGAAGTTTATCGTCCCAGCCTAGATCCTGAAGCCAAATCTCTTGCATTAAGATTTTGGCACACACAACAAAGGGAGCGAGCCAGCCTGCTGGATCAAACAGCTTGGCAACTTGGGAAAGGACTTGGCGTTTCGTGTGGGAGATTTCCGTTGCTAAATCTGGTGGGACGAAAAAGAACTCATCGGACGTCGCCTTCCATTGTACGCCGAGAGTTTTGGCTGTGCTCTCAGTGTCAATCTCGAGGAAGTCGGTTGTCAGAAGATGATCGCTTTGGATATGAGCTAATATTTCTTTGTGGTTGGAGGTCCATTTTCTCAATGGAAACCCCGCGGAATCTAGAGCACTTTGTAGCTTGCGAACAATGAACTTAGCGTTTTCGGCGGAGTCAGCTCCCGAAAGGACATCGTCTACATACATATGATTTCGAATGACGTTGCTCGCTCTTGGATGGGTGAGCTGCACGTCAGTTGCCAACTGTTGCAGGACTCGAATGGCCAGGAATGGCGCGCAATTGACTCCAAAAGCCACCGTCTGTAATTCGGAATCTCGAATGTGCCCCTCGCTGTTGCGGAATAAAATGCGCTGGATCGGGGAATGCTTTGGATCTACCCATATCTGCCGATATCGAAAATATCGCCACTTCAGGATCTGGATAGTTAGATCGGACTGTAAGACTGGGCCAGCATGAAGGATATCATTTTAACTGACCCCATTCTCTGAAGGGCTGGAGGCATTGAAAACCACACGTAACTTAGTGGTTGTACTTTCCGGCTTGAGCACGGCATGATGCGGAAGGTAATAACTGGCAGAATTATGGGACGGACTTCTTTCATGTGATGGAAGTCGAGATACTCTTGAATCGCGGAGTCGTATTTGGCTTTCAGCTGACTATCCCTTTTTAGGTGTTGCTCGGTTCTTAGGAACTGCGACAACGCGGAGGATCTGGAGTGACCGAGGGCGGATTTTACGTTTTGGGGATCACGAAACGGAAGACTTACGACATACCTGCCGTTATCGTCTCTCTTAGTCGTTCGGAGAAAATCGGAAGATTTTTTCACTTTTACTGGCAGATCCTCACCCTCCCAAAATTTGGTGTGAAGCCTATCCAGGGACGTGTCAACCGTGTGGGAGATTCGTGTAGAAAAAACGGAAATCTGATTTTCCCTTGGAGCAGGAACGGGACCTGTTAGGATCCACCCGAAAATGGTTTCTTGGCCGAGGAGAGAGCCACAAATGTTCGGCCGGGTGCCGCTTAGGAGAATGGATGGCAGTATGTCAGCCCCGACCAGAATATCTATCTGTGCGCTCTCGTAGAACTTTGGATCCGCTAGTGACAGTTCGGTAAGATCCCGTACAAACTGTTGCGGAATCGGACAAGATGGAAGGTTTCCAGCTAATTGAGGAAGAACATAGGCCGTCGTGTTTATTTGCAAGCCAGGCCTGGTCGGAGAACGTATGGTAAACTGACAGAGCTTTTTGGATTCAGCGGATACTGTCTGGTTTAAGCCTGATACTTGGGCTCGGATTACCTGGTGAGGCAACTTTATTAATTTGAACAGCCGCTCAGAAATAAAGGTTGCCTCTGATCCTGAATCTATCAAGGCACGAGCTTTAAAATTTTACCCCAGGTGACTTATGTCAATGATGGCGGTGCCCAGCAAGACGGATCTATACCCCGTCGCGAAGTAATTTTGGACTGTAGAGTCCGTGGACCGGGAAGCGGTGGCAACTGGTGTACTTGGTCTTGATCTGGGTCTTGGGGCGGGATTCGAAGGCGATTGGGAGGAGTTGCCTCTGTGTAGTAAGGTGTGATGGCGGCCGCGGCACGTAAAGCAGCTATGAGTGTTTTTACAATCACGCAGCTGATGCCTTCGTGCGAAGCAGTTCCTCTTTGTATATGCCGACCGCTCGTCTACCGTCATCTGGAGAAACCGTGCACATGTGCGGACAGGATGGTTTCCTTCTGACAAAGGTCACATCCCTTTGGCTTGGGTGCTACCCTTGTCTCGTAAGAATTTATTCTTCGGGGCGCTGCAGTGGGGGCGGATGTTTTTGGCAGAGATTGACTCGAGCCTGTCGGCCGTAGGTCGTCTATGGCTTCTAAGGTCCGGTGACGCTCCGTAAGGAAGGCGTTCAGTTCCTGCCACGTCGGAATCTCTGTCTTATTGTGCAGGGACTGTTCCCACAAGGATAGCGTGAGCTAGGAGGATAGCGTGAGAAGTTTGGAAGAGCACATGTAAGTTATCCAACCCGTGAAACAGTTCCACTTATGGAATTTATAAACAAATTTTTAAATTCAATCTCAGCTATGTTACCCTTGCCTTCAGCGACATTGCCTTTGCCTTTGTTTAAGATTCTGCCTTTGCCTTTGCCATTCACTTCGAGGGCCGCGCTTGACCGTCCTGCTAAGATAAATAAACCAATCGTAAAGTAAACACAAGCTTCCGTTCGAAGCCCAAACTTTTCCGTTCAAAGCCCACAGTATTGCGTTCTAAGTTCAGAACATATTGCGTTCCGATTTTCAATCAAATTGCATCGGTCAGCATAATTTCATTTCACAACACGATGCGACAGTTTCAGCATAAGCTTTTATTTTAAACAAAAATTAAAGTTCTGGAAGCTTAAGAAAAGGAAAGCTTCTGGCCGAGGTTCATTGGATAATTTTTTAGAATTAAGAGTCAGTCCTATTTTATCCGAGACCGAGATCGGTTCACAGATTTTAAAAAGTGTCTTGTATTAATTGAGTTTTAAGAATAAAGGTTTATCACCAGAGTTTTAAAAATAAAAAATAAATTTTTTTAAATCATCTACTAACGACGAATTTAATTGGCGCCCAACGTGGGGCCGCGTTAAATAAAAAGTTCCAAAAATTATTTAATGAAAAATATGTTAAATATAAACGGAGCTCGCGCGGCCAACAACTCAACATTTCTAGTGGAGAAATTAAAAATCTACCAAACATCACAACAAAGTGACAGTGGTCGTTAACAATAATTAAATGGAAATTAAAAAATGAAATAATCCATTTAAAGGTGAACTTTAAAAAAAAAAAGGTGGACCAAAATCTTAAATAAAAAAAATACAAGAACACAAAAAAAGGCAAAACCAGAAACGCACTAAACAAAAACAGTTAAACAAACCAGCTCTTACAACAACAACAATAAAATCACAACTCGCTGAAACAGGAAAAATTAAAGAAGGAAGGAAGGGCATTCTATTGCCAATAATTTCTACTGAATCCAGGAAGGAAGATCAACCCACAACCTCACAGAAGGAAGACCCCATCGGGACAGTCTCGTGAGAAATTAATTTTCAATAATTAAAAAAATTGGAATTAAAATTATAATCTAAGATCAGGGAATTTAAAAAAAAAAAAATAATAATATAGGATTTAAACATTGAAATAGATTCACGATTTAATAAAAAATATTAAGAAACAATCTGGAGGATTTAATAAATAGCTTTGGTGAAATAAATCTAACCATGGCAACCGGAGGTTCAGCACCAAATTTTTCTGCAGGTAGTATAGCCACAGCAGGCGGCTTAACAGTGGAATTAATAAATAGATTGATAAATGTTCAATTAAATGAAGTGAGCAGGAAAATAGAAGGTTTAGAAGGAAAGTTAGCCACAGATGCAAACACTGTGGAGGATTATAAAATACAAATAATCGACCCAACTATAAAATGCGATACAACACTTGAAGTGGTAAAATCTTTACCAAAATTCACGGGGGAACCAACACAATATGTAGGTTGGAGGGAAGCCGCAGAAACTGTAATGAGTCTCTATAAAATTCAAAGTGAACAATATTTTATCGCCTTAACAATTTTACGAAATAAAATTTTGGGAGCTGCCCATGATGCTCTTACCAATCATGGCACCGTTTTAAACTTTCGAGCAATCTTATCTAGATTGGACTTTATATATAGCGATAAACGACCAATACATATTCTCGAGTCAGAACTAAGTATCCTCAGGCAGGGACGAATGACAGTTACAGAATACTATAATGAAGTCAATAAAAAAATGACACTACTAATAAACAAAACCATAATGACATACGGAAAGGACAGCGTAATTGCCAAAGAAACAAACAAAACAATAAGGAGCAATGCTTTACGAATTTTTATATCTGGGCTAAATGGATCTATCTCAGAAACTCTTTTCTCATTAAATCCACCAGATTTACCCAATGCTTTGGCAAAGGTTCAAGAACTAGAATCAAACAATTTCCGTGCTCAATTTGCAAACAGGTTTAATGGATTTAAAAATGAAAATAAATATCAGGGAAACAACTTACGATTTGATCAAAAAAGACAGAACAATAATACTAATAAAACGGGAAATTATTGGAGTAATAACCAGAATTATAATTGGCCACAAAAGGGAAATTTTTGGCAAAACGATAATCATAATAATAATCAAAAGCAACAAGCCGTCGAGCCAATGGATGTTGATCCATCGATTCAACTCCAGAATAAACCTAGTTACAATCGACACCCAAATAATAATTGGCAGGCAAATAATAATCGAGGTAGATACAATAATAATTATTATCAAAATAATAATCGATCAAATTACTATCGCGCTAATCAAAATAAAGAGCAAACCCAAGCTCAGAAAAGGGAACCAGATGGAACAGTAAATCAGCCAGCTAATAAAGTAACCAGATTAAACAATATCAACGAAGATCATTTTTTAGACCAGACCCCTACAGGGGAATGCCTTATTTAAATAGGACAGACCGAAAAACCAAGAAGCAGTTAAAGATTTTAATAGATACAGGAGCCACTGCTTGTTATATAAAAAAGGGAATTTTCGAAAACAAAAATGAGTTATCAATATACAAAAAGGTAACTACAGTTCATGGGTATTCAATTATTAGGTATTACCATATTATAAATATATTTGAAACAAGACAATTATTTTATGAAATCGAAGGATTAGAATCTGATCTGCTAATTGGATTTAATTTATTAAGAAAAATTGGAGCTATAATAAATATAGAAAAGGGAGTCTTGGAATATAAAGGGAAAACAGAAAAGTTAAAATATTATGATAATGAGGAAAAAAATGAAATAAGTTTAATTGAAGAAAATAATATTCTTCCGTTAAAAGAATTTATTATAAAAAAATATTTTGATGAAAAAAATAGCGAAAACACAGATTAATTATTTGTGGAAAATAGTGAAAAAAGCTTGGGAATTCAAAATCCTGAGAGTGCCGACGAAGTAAATACCGTCAATAAAAATATAAATATCTTGGGAATTCAAAATCCTGAGAGTGCCGACGAAGTAATTACCGTCAAAAATCAAATAAATAAAAATCGTTTGAAATATAAAAATTTCAAGCCCGCCGTCGTTGAGTTATCCGACAAACAACAGATAAACAATATAGGTACTGATCAATTAGACGGACTAAAGGAAAAAATAGTTCTCTATATTGAAAAAGAGCATTCAAAGATAAATATGCAAATTCCTTTTAGAACAGACATAAAGGGGGAAATAAATCTTATTCACGACAGGCCAATATACGGGAAACAATATCCGTACGCTTTTTCTGTCACCGACTTCGTGAACAGCGAAATCAGTAGAATGTTAGCAGAGGAAATTATAAGGCCGAGTCGAAGCCCTTATAATTCACCAGTTCTGGTAGTACCAAAGAAAGGAGAAAATCAAGACGGAAGCCGTAAATTAAGACTCGTCATTGACTATAAAAAATTAAACGAAAGTACCATACCTGACAGGTACCCAATGCAAGACCCATCAGTAATTCTATCTAATTTGGGAAAAGCAAGATATTTTTCAACAATAGATTTAGAATCAGGTTTTCATCAGATATTAATGAAAGAATCTGATGTAGAAAAAACATCCTTTTCAATAAATAATGGAAAATACGAATTTTTAAGAATGCCATTCGGACTAACAAATGCACCAAGAATTTTTCAAAGAGCAATGGACGACATCTTAAGAGAACAAATAGGGAAAACATGTCATGTCTACATGGACGACATTATAATATTCTCAAACTCGATTGAACAACATTATAAAGACTTATACAAAATTATAAATATATTACTAAAGGCAAACATGAAAATCTCTTTAGAAAAATCAAAGTTTTTTAAACGCGAAACCAGTTTTCTAGGATACATCGTATCTTATAACGTCATCAAGACAGACCCAGAAAAAATTGACATTATAATTAAATATCCGCTTCCAAAAAATATTCGGGAACTAAGAAGTTTCTTAGGCCTTACGGGCTATTATAGAAAATTTGTTTTAAATTACGCCTCTATCGCCAAACCTCTAACAAAATATCTTGGAGGTCATAATGGCAAAATTTCAAAAAGAATGTCAACAAAAATGTTAATTCAGCTGGATGACCCAGCTATTAAAGCTTTTAACGAGCTGAAAGAAAATCTCATTGCTCAAGTAGAATTAGTTCAACCGGATTATAATAAAAAATTTACTCTGACCACCGACGCTTCGGACGTCGCAATTGGTGCAGTATTATCTCAAGAAGGTAAACCAATTACTTTTATTTCAAAAACCTTGACTAAAACAGAACAAGTTTATGCAACTAATAAGAAGGAACTTTTAGCCATAGTATGGGCTCTTAAAAATCTAAGAAACTACTTATACGGAGTGATTGGAATTGAAATCCAAACCGATCATCAACCATTATCTTTCGCAATCTCTGATAAAAATCCTAATATTGAAATGAAACGCTGGTACTCCTTCATAGAAAGTTTCACTCCTAAAGTCATTTATAAGCCAGGTACAACTAATGTAGTTGCAGACGCCTTATCAAGAATTCAGATCAACAACTTAACTGACAGTAACGAATCGGTCTCAGATCAAAACACTCAGCATTCAGCAGAGAGTAGTTTTGAGAATGTTATACAAGAAACCCGTAAACCCTTAAACCAGTTTAAGCAACAATTGCTATTAGCAACGGGGAGGTATACAATACATGAGTCGATTAATATATTCGAAAATACCAGACATATAATAGAATTTGACACTCCCGAAAATTTGATATCAATCTTAAGAGAATATATTCCTCCTAATTTAACCGTAGGTATTCATTGTACTTTAGAGGACTTTTATAGAATTCAAAAACCACTTAAAGATAATTTTGTGAATAAATTTTTGTATACAAAAATATTTGTCCAAGATGTAGAAACTCCTGAGGACAGAGCACTTATAATCGAAGAAACACATTGCAGAGCTCACAGGGGACTTGACGAAAATTATAAACAAATCAGTAGATTGTATTATTGGCCAAACTTACTTACAAAATTAAAAGAATATATAAAAAATTGTAAAATTTGCAATGAAAACAAATATAACAGACACCCAACTAAAATTCCAATTGGAGAAGCCCCAATCCCGAGTAAAGAAGGCGAAAATTTACACATCGACATATATTACGCGCAAAGTCTTACTTTCATAACTTGTATTGACGCTTACTCAAAATTTTTAGTAGTAAAAGAAATCCAAAATAAATTAAATATCGAAAACAAAGTAATGGAACTTCTTCAACAATTTCCACAAGCCAAAATAATAATGACCGACAATGAACCAAGCTTTACCTCGGCCCAATTTAAATCTTTTGCACAAAGGTGCGGTTTAACTTTACATTACGCAGACCCGAGGCACAGTACCTCAAACGGACAAGCTGAAAGGGCACATTCTACACTAACAGAATTAGCTCGATGCATTAAAGAAGAATTTAATCTAACCGACTATTCCGAAATAGTAATAAGAGCCGCTCAAGAATATAATCAGAGCATTCATTCTACAACGAACCAAAAACCATTTGACGTACTATATAATAAAATAGAGCACGATAACATTCCTCAAATTTTAAAAAATACACAAGAGAAAATGTTAGAAACACATAATGAAAACAGAAAAGAAAAAGTATATCATGTAGGACAGGTAGTTTATGAAAAGAAACACGGGGAAAGAAATAAACTTAAAACTAGATATAAAAAACAAGTAGTTAAAGAAAATTTACCTAACAAAATAATAATCAACAATAGGGATAGAATTATTCACAAAGATAATATAAAATTCTAAAAATTTATGTTACTTTTTTTCCTTTTCCAGAAAATGTTTTATCAGGTGCTCATACTACACCTTATTTTATTAACAAAATCAGAAATAATAGACTATACAAGTCACGAATATCTTTTATTTAAGGACAATAAAGACGTATTGACGTACGATTCATACGCAGAATTATTCCACGTAACTAACTTAAGTTTTTATAAAGAAATAATAAAATTGGAATCAGATAATATAAAAAGGGATACTAATAAAAGGTCACAATGGGAAATTAAATATGACTTAGAAGTAATCGAATTAATTTTGTCCCAACTAATATCAACTAGGTCAAAAAGGGGGATAAATGAAATAGGCACTGTGTGGAAATGGTTAGCTGGAACTCCGGATCATGATGATTTTATTAAAATACAGAATAAAATCGATGAATTAATTGAAAATAATAATAAGCAATTTATTATCAATTCCAAACTGTTTAAAGAAATAGAATCTCTTTCTGATGATTTTAAAAATGTTTTTATTGATCAAGATTTACCCCTGCGAAAACATCGCTTACGATTATTAACATTTGATCTGCAAAATGTAATTGACACAATCACACTAGCAAAAATTGACGTTTTTAATACCAAAATATTAAACAATGATGACATCATGGAAATATTAAAACATGAACAAAAACCAGTAATTATCGCTGACTTAATGGACATCTCTGTTTTTAAAATCGCTCTGCATAAAGAACTTGTAATAATTTATATTAAATACCCAATAATAAAAGACAGATGCGAAATATATTACGCTAGAGCAATTTCCCAAATCGATGGGAAACTAGTATTAAGCAATGAAGTCGCAAAATGCGCAAATATGTTTTATGAAATGTCTAACCTTAAGAACGAACTTTTTAATAATTATTGCACTTTAAATAATGAAAAAACTTGTTTTACCCGCTTATTAAATGGCGAGAAATCCACTTGTAAAAAAATAAGAGAGAAAAATAAAAAAATAGACATCATACAAGATGGTGCCATTCTTATAAATGGTAACAATATTGTGAACAACTCTCATTTAAACGGTTCATTTTTGATAACATTTAATGGTACAACCGAAATTAATAATATTTCTTATACCAATTTGGAAAACAAAATTCTTAACTACTTAACTACGAACCACTTCAAAAATTATGAAATATCCGATTACATATTATCAAATAACTCAGAACTTTCTTTAGATAATATAAACATTTTAAATCCTTTCATTAAAATTAATAATACCAAAATATCACTTACCTTTATATTATTAATTTTAATCATTATATATTTGATTTTATTACTTATTATAAAATACAAAAATGTCATATTATTTGTAACCAAAAAACAACGGCCAGAACCAGAAAAACCTATTAACCAAGAAAATTTTTTAACAGAATTAAGAGATCAATTAAATGAATTTCATATTGAATCGGGACGATCCATTTTAGAAGAGGGAGAGTTATCCAACCCGTGAAACAGTTCCACTTATGGAATTTATAAACAAATTTTTGAATTCAATCTCAGCTATGTTACCCTTGCCTTCAGCGACATTGCCTTTGCCTTTGTTTAAGATTCTGCCTTTGCCTTTGCCATTCACTTCGAGGGCCGCGCTTGACCGTCCTGCTAAGATAAATAAACCAATCGTAAAGTAAACACAAGCTTCCGTTCGAAGCCCAAACTTTTCCGTTCAAAGCCCACAGTATTGCGTTCTAAGTTCAGAACATATTGCGTTCCGATTTTCAATCAAATTGCATCGGTCAGCATAATTTCATTTCACAACACGATGCGACAGTTTCAGCATAAGCTTTTATTTTAAACAAAAATTAAAGTTCTGGAAGCTTAAGAAAAGGAAAGCTTCTGGCCGAGGTTCATTGGATAATTTTTTAGAATTAAGAGTCAGTCCTATTTTATCCGAGACCGAGATCGGTTCACAGATTTTAAAAAGTGTCTTGTATTAATTGAGTTTTAAGAATAAAGGTTTATCACCAGAGTTTTAAAAATAAAAAATAAATTTTTTTAAATCATCTACTAACGACGAATTTAATTTGTACACTAAGAGGCAATCCCAATTTTCGGTTTCAATTCCGGACATTTCTAAAGCGGTGAGGCAACCCTGGATAGTGCGTTGAAGTTCACGGATAGCTAACCCAGATTCCTGATTAACGGACTGCACATTGAAAAGTATTTTTAACTGGCTATTTACTAACAACCGCTTGTTTTCGAAACGCTCAGTTAGGTTAGCCCAAGCTGAGCGAAAGCCGTCGTTAGTAAGGGGGGAGTTTGACACTATCGTGTGTGCATCGCCGCTTGTTTTGGCATTTAGATGAAACAGTTTTTCGACTGGCGTCATCCTTGGATTGTTTAAATAAATGGCCGTAAACAGATCCCTAAAGGTCGGCCACCGCAGATAATCTCCGGTGAAAACCTCGGTATCGCACGGAGGCAGCCGACATCCAGAGGAAATGTAAGTCTGGGTAGGAACAGCTTGAACTTGGGGAGCCTGGGCTATCACATCCGCGATCTGAGCCCCACATCTCTTGTAAACGGAATAGCAGTAGCCGTATTTAGCCTTGAGAACTGGCAAACTATCAGCAGCACTGTCTCCGGCTGCTGCTATGCACCCGGTGCATTCATCGTATTCTGCTTTGATGCGGTCCCATAACGCGCGTATTTCTTCGCGGCGGATGTTTAGCATGGACAGAGTAGGAGGGATCGACGAAGGAGTGTTTGCTCTGGATTCAAACTCACTCAGCCGATCTGAGACCTCAGCAAATTTGCTAAGAGCGATTTGGGAAGGTGTTAGTGCCATTTTGACGTTTGCACGGGTGGCGCTTTTTCGGGGCGACGAGGTCTTGGCTGTTAGTTCGGGTGTGGGCGGATCTACGGATATGCCTGGGACTACGGCAGGTGGAATAGACAACTAGTTGTTATGACTTCCAACGGACATTTAAAAGAAATGACCTTTCTTTTTTTTTGGGTCAGAGTCTGCTCGCCTTTGTTTATGTCGGAGAAATAGGAAACCTGGCCCACTTCGGGAACAGTGGTACAAGGTGTCGACACAAAAAAGTAGTGGATCGGAGAAATAGAAATTGGAAGCAAGTACCGACCTGGTTACTTTGCGGAATTAAACCCAATGATACGGATTAGGAACGGTAAGTAAGAAGTTCGAATATCACCCGTTGAGAAGTAATACTATAATATTTAACCCTTTTGGTATATGTATTATGGTTGGGATATTGGTATATTGGTTGGTATATTTTTGCTGGAATTTTTTGCGTTTGGATAAATTTAGGGGGAAAAATACCAACTATGTGTTAAAATATAGTCCCCGGTGTAATATTTCGCCTTTATTTAAACTTCAGAATGAAAAAAAAAATACCAAATGATGCCAATAAGTTGTTGGCTGGAGGATGCGATCGGTTGATTATTTAACATTGGAGTATTGCTTTAATTTGATTTAATATTCCGAGGGAAAAATACTAAAAATATATACCAAAAAATTGGTGGACGGAGGATGCTATGCATGCGGTGGAGTGCTGGTATTTTTCTCGTTTAAATAAAATAAATTTAACGGAGTAAATACCAAATACCGAAAAAAATACTAAAAAGTTTATTGGTAAATAAAACACAATGACCAAAAAAAATTTCACGTCGGTTGGTGTAATTATACCCGTTACTCGTAGAGTAAAAGGGTATACTAGATTCGTCGGAAAGTATGTAACAGGCAGAAGGAAGCGTTTCCGACCCCATAAAGTATATATATTCTTGATCAGGATCACTAGCCGAGTCGATCTAGCCATGTCCGTCTGTCCATCTGTCCGCATAAACGCTGAGATCTCGGAAACTATAAGAGCTACAATACTGGGATTAGGCATGCAGATTCCTGAGATTCCTGCGCAGCGCAAGTTTGTTTCAGGAGAGTGCCACGCCCACTCTAACGCCCACAAACCGCCCAAATCTGTGGCTCCTACAGTTTTGATGCTAGATTAAAATTTTTTACTGAAACGTATTGTTCTCATCAATACCTATCGATTGACAGAAAAAAAGTTTGCCACGCCCACTTTAACGCCCACAAACCTCCCACAAACTTCAAAAAATCGTAAGTATGAACGTATCTCAAATTTAGATTCCGTAGCTTTGTACGCAGCGCAATTCTGTTACGCAAATATGCCACGCTCACTATAACGCCCACAAACCGCCCAAACCTGTGGCGCCCACAATTTTCATGCTAGATACAAAATTTTAACTGCAATTTTAACTGAAATTTGGCACGCCTACCCTAACGCCCACAATGCTTAAATTTGTCTTCCGCCGGTAGGTGGCGCATTTCAATCTCGCTTTGCTGCTTGCATATCTCCATTTCCCTTTGGTCCCTTAAGCTGAGTAACGGGTATCTGATAGTCGAGGTACTCGACTATAGCGTTCTCCCTTGTTTTTATTTTATAATTTTTGACCGGATGGCCGACGGAAAACTTTAATTAGTCGGAACGGGATGGTGAAGTTAAAAATTATATGTGAGTGTATGTAGATATTTGTATGGATGTAGATATTTTTAGGGATGTAGATATTTGTATGGATGTAGATATTTGTATGTATGTAGATATTTGTATGTATGTAATTTTCGCCGGTTTTAAATTTATTAAATAATTATTGCCGGCGGGGTATGTGTTGTTGTGGACGTTTTCGATTTATTTGTATGTGGACTGTATTTGGAAAAACGAAAAAATATGTGCAAGTACTTTAGCGGCTGCGGATATACAGTGAGAAAATCTTGGAAGGTTTTGGGGGCCTGAATTGGCA
The DNA here is from genome assembly GCF_014743375.2 of Drosophila subpulchrella. Classification (NCBI taxonomy): domain Eukaryota; kingdom Metazoa; phylum Arthropoda; class Insecta; order Diptera; family Drosophilidae; genus Drosophila; species Drosophila subpulchrella. The sequence goes on from NW_023665567.1 coordinate 1,433,970, forward strand.
GAACACTGGAAATTAAATAATTCTCACTGTATGCTTGGCTTGTATTTGCACAATATTTTCTCTAAGCTTGGAATATTTTTTCTCGATTTTATACAAGTGTATGTATGTATGGATGAGCGGCCAAATGCAATTAAAAAAGGAGTCGGAAAAAATTGGCAATATGGCCGCACGTTGCAAAAGGAAAATCGAAGAAAAAAATGGCGAAGTAATTTATTAATTGCCGTTGTCGGATTTAATCGGACTTGGATTTTTGACAAATCGTACAGAAAGTCAAACGAACTATATTTTCGAGTGGCTGACTGCAGACCGGCAATTAATGAGACGAAAAAGCATTACTTATCTTATCGGGTCGAATGGAGCAAAATGTACGCAGGGGGGTAGCGGGGTAAGGCGCTGGTGGAATGGCGTGGGAGGCGACGGCGGGAAACTGGCGGCGTCGGCGGGCTGCTGCGGTGGGCTTCGGCGTAGGGCTGCTGGTGCGGCTGACGGGCGTTGGATGCGGCGATCTGTTTGTGGTCGCTGTAGGGGAGAAAACACACGCTTCGCGAAGTACCCCTTAACCGAAATGAAGTTACGCACAAAAGTTAACTGGTAATAGTAGGCGGGGGTGCGACCGCGGTTTATTTCTATTGAACTCCAAAATCGAACTAACTAAGTCTAAGCTCCGCTCTGCGCTCCAAAGCGCAGCGGAGACTTCATGGAGGGAGCTAGGAACAGCGCAGGAGAGCGGGAGCGCGAGAGAGCGGGAGAGCGGTAGAGCGGTAGAGCGGTGCAGCTGGATAGCGGGGCCGGTCCAGATTCGCCGGACAGTGGGCCTGAACAGATATGACTCAGAATTAAAGTGAACTTTCATGCTTGATAAATTATTTGTGTTAAGTTCTCCAGTTAGTATAAATCCAATTATTACAAATCTTGGTTTTTCGCGGTTAAGCCTAGTACTCAGATCGGCTAAGAGTTTCACTAGTCGAAAAATCTTTGACAGAAGTTTTCAAAGTTCACCCGCAATGCATGTAGCATGGTCTTACTGTAAAGCAGATGGGTTTGTTGCCAAACGGAAAACAAATCAATTGGAGAAATTTAAAAAGGTGGAGTCTGCTGGTACACAAACAATTAAAAAAAATAAATGGAATGTTCAACAAAAGTTTTTATTTATGTAAATAAGTAGCTTAAAGCTTCCTTCTAGTACCATGGATGCTTCGCCATCTTTCCCGCGCCACCGCAGAGCAGCTCCGAGTCCCAATAGGCATATTGGACCTTGGGGAAGTGGGAGCCGGATTGGGAACGGAGTTGATCTGCTGATGCTGCAGGAAGTAAGTCGCCCAGCATCCTGGCAGTGGCTGGCTATGGCTTCTCCAACTGTTCCTTAGCGTGCGCTCTTTTTTCCTCCTTCCTATAGAAGCTAGCGGGTCCTCAAGCTCCGCTTAAGCTGGCCAAGTAGCTGGTGGTGGTGGTGTCCGGAGTCCTGATGAAGAGGTCGTCGGATATCGTATTACTGGTGGTTCTGATAAAAAGATACTTATATTAGTACAACGTAACCAAATTCTTTTGGCTGGGTCTTACTTTATTTACGAGGACACGGCCGGGAGGATGTCCATGTAGAGAGCTAAATCCCACTCGGCATGATCCTTGCACTGGGATTCTCTAGTGTATCTCCTCCAGCACTTCAACTATTCTGCGGATTTGCCCCTGTTATGGTATTGCTTCCTGTCGGTGAAATCCCACAATAAAGGGCAACCGCTTGGATTAGGCTTCCTATTTCATATGCACTGACATCCTGCAGCCGATTTTGGGTATTTCCTTCCATATTTAATTTTTAGTTTCCATAACGCCTTTGCACGAACACTGCTAAAGATCAAATTTCTTATTCTTTGGGCCGCGGCTAACGGCGTTCATCGAAATTCACTCGCAAAATCTGGTATTTTTTCTGGTAATTCCTTAGCTCATCTGAGTACCGCGCTGAAAAACAGATCCGACGAAAAGTGTTAGCCGCGTATTTGCCTCTCGCTCACTCCTATGGTTAGCTCGCGGTTTTCGTCGATGTGAGTACTAGGCTTTAGCCGACAATTTCACATTTCAGCTGTGTTGACTCCCATACCCCAATGTGGGGTTAGCATATGAATATCAAATCCGGATTGCGGTTGGTAGGCTTACACCACTTTTAATAATATCGTACATCCTCATTTTTTAAAAATCGGTCGGAGTTATATGGGGAATTTTCCAGGTTATATAAGTCATTTCCAGTTTAAAAGTTTTGTTCATTTCTAGTTTGTTTAAACACATCGCCAAGATTCTTAGTTAGCATCAACACTAGTTCATGTTTACATTTTAACAAAACTTTTTTATAATCCTCAGCAAATCCCAACAAATTTTTTAATGGTACAGAAAAGTTGAAGGGGAGTCCCGTAGAAAATTTGTCTCCACTGCTCCATCCAGAATTTAATAGATATTGCTTTGAAGATTATCCAGAGATATAAAAAATTTTTAGGGTACCGACATGGACTTGACACGTTGAACACGTTGTATTTATTTGTTACCTAGCAGTATTTTGATGGTTACTTTCTGTTTAGTCTTGTTTTTGGGTGGTTACTTTGTGTATAGTACCTGTACAGTACTTGGTTTTGGATGGTTACTATCTGTATAGTATCTGTAAATTACTTGGTTTTAGATGGTAACTAACTGTTAACAAGTGTTATGAGTTGTTATTGTCTCTTGTTAATAGTTATCAAAGCACACAAGGTAATGTTTCTCAGATGTGTTAGCCAAACACACTTGCCGTGAACTATCATTACCTGACCGTCATCAAAGTCACATGCCCAAGACCCAAGGCGCAGGACGACTGATAAGATCATACATCTCAAGACCATTGACCTCATTGAATAAAATACTTTCTCTTCATTTGTACCTGTAGTTTTAATTACAGGCAGAAAAAAATTTTGAAGGATTGTATTTCCCACAAATAGATGTAAAATAATTCTCACAATTTAATGTTTCTCAGATGTTGGATTATTTTTAAAGCATTCATTTGTTCTATTCCACATTAACATTATAACATATTTCGAAGGCATCATTACATAACATAGGAGCGTCTTTTAGTTTAATTTCTGACTCAAGTTTATGAAAGAGGTGTTGGGACCTGGCAATATCTGTTTTTATTGCCAACTATTTTTCTAGTACTAGTTTTCTAGTTCTATTCTATTTGTATACTATATGTATGAGTTAGGCATCATTGTCTAAGATTTAGAATAAGTTTAATAAACTCTTTAATTACAATACTCATCTGGTTTTCGTGATTCATGATGGCGGTTGAGCTGTTTGGACTTTGATTACTAGCTGTTGCTTAGTAGATGTCTACTAGTTGCTTACTAGTTGTTATTAGCTGGGTACTAGATGTTATTAACTGGTTAGTAGCTGTTAAGTATCTGGCTTCAATATGTTTAGTAAATGTATAAGTCGTATAATGAACGTATTTTTACCACTGTACGTGTCTGTCACATTATGAACATAGTTTGACCACTATGCTTGCAAGAAGCTGCTGCGCAATGAGTTTGGTATATTGTGAAATCCTTCTTAGAACTTGTCTACGACGTAGAATATGACTGGCGCCTAAATAGTCCAGCTTGCGTGTGTAAACGATTGCACACGCCGGTTGTAATTCGTATCACTCGAAAAGTTTCTGTGTCAACATGGCAGACCAGCCACAAGAAAATAACAATTCTGCGACATCAGAAGTGGGATCTGCTTTGCCTACAAATATCACTGATGCATACTTCGCAGCTTTACAAGTGCAAAACAACAACCTTTTGGAGATCATCAAAAATATGCAGACACCAATGGCATCGGCAACTGATGAAAAGGGGAAACATATAACTCTGCCAAAATTTTATCCTGAGGGAGCTGGTGCAGATGTCTCAGCTTGGTGTACAACAGTGGATCTCATTTTTGCTGATGAAATGCCCGAAGGTAGCAGCCTGATGATAACTTTAAGTAAGGCGCTAGAGGGAAGTGCATCACAATGGCTGTCCCAAATATGCTTTGCTGGCATCACATGGCCACAATTTAAAGAACTCTTCATTCAACGCTTTTCAACGCTTGTTCGCATCGAAACGTCTGCTGCCATACTGATGAAAATTTTGAACGGGCGATTAAGGTCTGGAGAAAGTTACACCGAATATGGGATCGTCACCTTAATAATGTCAAAATTTAAATCTAATGATCTGGAGGAAATTGCGGTTTCACTAGCTCTGGCCCACATGGCACAAATTGATGACAACTTGCCGCGCTGGGTTTTTACAAACAACATTAAAACTCGGAATGAAATGCAACAACAACTACAAGCGCACACTTTTAAAAAACGGAACCTAGATGACCTAGTCTAAGTATCTCTCTCAAGTGAAATGCAACTATTGTGGAAAGTCTGGACATAAATATGCCGAAAGTCGTGCTCGACAGAGGATCAAAAGACCGGTCAACTGTCAAATCTTTCAAATGCGACGAGCTAGGCACTTCGCATCCGCTTGTCCCAAAGGACGATCACGAGGAAACGACCGAGTAATCGAGAAACGTGTGGACATCTGTACTGTAGCTCCACCATCAGGAACAATAAGTAGTTCAACCGGTGAGTCCGTTCCTTGAATGTTCCTTGGTTAGGGAAAGCGTCGCCGATAAATTAAGTGGTAAAAGAATTAATAACATTGTTAAATTAAACGGCATAAGTAATAATTCAATATGTAGCACTCAACAACTATTATGTAATATAAATTTTGATCAATGTTATATTGAGATTTTGTTACATGTTATTATGAACAAGTATTTAAAATATTACACAACAAAAAGAGTAGAATCGATAGTAGTTACCAATTATGAAGATGTCATAGAATCAAATAGTGAACTTGATGATCTTAATAAGGCAGCCTTGATAAATATCTTAAAATGTTATTGAGATTGATTTGTTGATGGAATACCAAAGACTAGGGTTACCACAGGGCAGTTGGAAATTAGATTAATAGATCAGCAAAGGACCGTACAACGGCGGCCATATAGGCTTAGTGAAGAAGAGAAAAACAAAGTGCGGTGTAATGTTGACGAATTACTTAAAGCCAAAATTATTCGGGCAAGTTTGTCACCTTTCGCTAGTCCCATGATGCCAGTTAAAAAAAATGGATCGACTGTGTGTGGACTATCGCATGCTAAACGAAAACACAGTGGCTGACAAGCACCCATTGCCCCTCATCTCAGACCAAATTGCTAGACTTCGTGGTGCTAAATATTTTTCGTGCATAGATATGGCAAGCGGCTTTTACAAAATTCCAGTTCATGAGGACTCAATCGAACGAACTGCATTTGTAACGCCATAGGGACAATACGAGTTCTTGACAATGCCGTTTGGTTTGAAGAACGCACCATCTGTGTTCCAGCGGGCTATAATAAAGGCCTTAGAAGCTTTAGCTTACACTTACGCAATTGTGTATATTGATGATGTTCTCATAATAGAAGAAAGCAAAGAAGATGCGCTAGTTAGATTGCAGACAGTATTGGAGACATTAAGTAAGGCTGGATTTTCATTTAATGTCACTAAGTGTTCCTTTCTCACCCCAAGAATAGAGTATCTTAAATTTGAAGTAAGCAACGGAGAAGTCAGGCCAAATTCACGAAAAATTCAAGCCTTAAAAGAATTACCACCACCCCAAAATGTTCCACAGCTAAGACAATTCATTGGTTTAGCCACATATTTTCGACAATTTGTGTTAAATTTCTCCCAAACACTTAAACCCCTGTATCTTCTCACCTCTAAGAAAAATACTGACTTTGTTTGGTTACCAGTGCATGAACAGATACGAATAAAAATAATAACTATATTGACTCAGACGCCAGTTTTAATCATATTCGATCCGCAATACTTAATATAGCTACATACTGATGCAAGTTGTATTGGGTATGGAGCGATCCTGTTACATAAAATTGACAATAAACCTCATGTGGTAAAGTATTACAGTAAGTGTACGTCTCCCGCCGAATCTAAATACCATTCATACGAACTGGAGACGTTAGCAGTGGTAAATGCTATTAAATACTTCCGACATTATTAGCAGGGACGTAAATTTATAGTTTATACCAGTGGTCGGCACACACATACCATCACAAGTTTGCCTTGCATTAGTGTGAGTGTAAAAAACACGAAGTTGGCGCGCAGCGCTCTGATGCCTGACGTTTCTCTGTTTTGCAATGAAATTCTCTGCCGCAGCAGCAAAAAAGTGCGCCGAGGCTGAGAAAAAAAGAACCGAAGACCCATGCCGAAGTCATACGAACAACTACGTTATACGTGAGCGAGCAGAGGATGGGCAGAACACTTCCCTATGCTCACTAGATAGGCCGCTGCCGACCCCTGGTTTATACTGACTGTAATTCATTAAAGGCCAGCCGCACAAAACTAGATTTAACACCGAGGGTGCGTAGATGGTGAGCGTTTTTACAGGCATTTGATTTTGAAATATAGTATAGAAAAGGCGACCGGATGGCGCATGTTGATTTTCTCTCTCGAAATCCAGTGCTTGAACAACATAAAAGTTCGAATAAGATACCTGAATTACGAATCAATTTGACTGAGGTATCTGATAACTGGTTGGTTTCGGAACAACAGCGAGATTCCGAGATACAAGAAATAATTTTAAAGTTAAATAGTAATGAGTTACCAAGAATTTTGGACAACACATATGAATTTCGAAAGGGAATACTACATAGAAATATACAACGAAATAGTAAGACCAAACGTTTGCCGGTAATACCAAGAGCTTTTCGATGGGCCGTCATAAATCACGTCCAGAAGCTGTTATGCATCTGGGATGGGAAAAGACGCTGGACAACGTCTATAGTTATTACTGGTTTGAAGTGCAGCTAGCAATGAATTGCACGATTAATCGTGTGACTAAGTTTAGCCCTTTAGAATTATTGATTGGTAAGGAAGCTCGACCTTTTGGCTTGTTGCCGCTAATCGAAGATAGCAATGATGAAGTAGCCAAGGAAAATTTGAGAAAGGAGGCTAAAAAGAATATGGAAACTCAAGCAAAATACGACAAAAATAGGTTTGATAAAAATAAAGCTAAACAAGGAAGAACGCTATAGTCGAGTACCTCGACTATCAGATACCCGTTACTCAGCTAAAAGGACCAAAGGGAAATGGAGATATGCTAGCAGCAAAGCGAGATTAAAATGCGCCACCTACCGGCGGTAGACAGATTTAAGCGTTATGGGCGTTAGAGTGGGCGTGGAAAACTTTTTTTTTGGATCAATCGATAAGTATTGACGAGTCCAATACATTTCAGTTAAAATTTTTTATAGATTAGGCCGGCTTGTGGGCGTAAGAGTGGGCATATTCGCGTAACAAATTTACGCTGCGTACAAGGCTACGGAATCTAAATCTGAGATCCCAATTCTCTATCTTTATTAGTTTCCGAGATATCCACGTTCATATTTACGAGTTTTTAAAGTTTGGGGGCGGTTTGTGGGCGCTACAGTGGGCGTGGAAAACTTTATTTTGGGTCAATCGATAGGTATTGATGAGAACAATACATTTCAGTTAAAATTTACTAAATCCGTACATATAAAGTCAGTCTGCATTTTTTCTTAAGTCTATTAATTACAAAAGATGACAATTCAAGAAGGTTGGTGGTGGTCGATCTTCGCTTAACAATACCATGCTGACACGGTGATATTAGCGAGGAACATAAATGTTGCAAATGAGAAGTAATAGTACGTTCAAATGCTTTAGGAATTGCCGAAAATGTAGAAATACCTCTATAATTTTGGGCATCCGCCTTCGCACCCTTTTTTTGAAGTAGAATGATACAAGAGTCCTTCCAGATAATAGGAAAAACTGATGATGAAATAGACAAATTAAAAAGTTTAAGAATCGGTTTACATATGGTTGACGCACAAAACTTAAGCACACACCAAGGGAGTCCATCTGGACCGAGAGAATAAGTTGACGTTGTTGTTGCTAAGTCTCTAAGAGAGAACTTTCCGTAATTTTAGGGGTAAAAATACAATTTGCCCTATTTAAGGTAGTTAGAATTTGACCAAGCAGCCGAACTATAAGTAGTTTGGAAAAACTCGGCAATTAAAAAATGCGTTTTACTTTATAATTTGTATATTTACCTCATATAGCTGTGTATAAACCCTTTGCGGGATTTTTTTTTGGCACAAAACATTTCGTCATCCACTTTCGGCTAACGGAACCCATTGAATACCCTCATATTTTACGTACTTTAAACAAAGATCAATGCACAACATCTTAAACTTAACGTAGCACTTACCTGACATTATTATATTAACTTATAGAAACGATTAGAGTAACTCTGCTGCGCACAATTAAAATGGATGCTTCGCTTTCAATCACTCAAACAGAATGCACCAAGTCTTCATCTCACCCCTCTACTTGATTTCTTTTGTTTTCTCTTCGCTGTTGGCGCGTGCCACTGCACCTATACCCTTTCTAAAGCAAAAATATCCAACTATATATTTTTTACTTCTTGAGTAAAATATACAATACGATTTTTTTTTAAATGTTAATACTTAAATACTTAAATAAATTTAAACGGACTAAATTTCTATAACTTATCTACAAAATTATATTGTAATAAAAATGTATAATAAGTAAATATAACATTATAAGTAAATTCAATTTACTACATTTTACTATAATAAAACAGTTTACAGTTTATAAAACAATATTAGTTTTTTTATCGATATACAATAATGCTTCTAATATATTAGGGCATTCACATGTCGCTGTTTCACGAAAACTTTTCCGCAGAAATATTAGTTGCTCGCCGAACGGACGCAAAAAAAAACAGGAAGAACTCTATAGTCGAGTAAATGGAGATATGCAAACAGCAAAGCAATATTGAAATGCGCCACCTACCGGCGGTAGACAGATTTAAGCGTTATGGGCCTTAGAGTGGGCGTGGCAAATTTTTTTGAATCAATCGATAGGTATTGACGAGACCAATACATTTCAGTTAAAATTTTTTATCTAGCATGAAAATTGTGGGCGCCACAGGTTTGGGCGGTTTGTGGGCGTTAGAGTGGGCGTGGCATATTCGCGTAACAAACATGCGCTGCGCTCAAGCCTACGGAATCTAAATCTGAGATCCCAATTCTCTATCTTTGATAGTTTCCGAGATATCCACGTTCATATTAACGATTTTTTGAAGTTTGTGGGCGGTTTGTGGGTTGTAAAGTGGACGTGGTATTTTTTGGGTCAATCGATAGGTATTGATGAGAACAACACATTTCAGTTAAAATTTTGATTCTAGCATCAAAACTATAGGAGCCACCGTTTTCGGCGTTTTGTGGGCGTTAGAGTGGGCGTGGCACTCTACTGAAACAAACTTGCGCTGCATAAGAAGCTCAGGAATCTGCACGCCAATTCTCAATATCCTAGCTTCTATAGTTTCCGAGATCTCAGCGTTCATCCGGACGGACAGACAGACGGACAGACGGACATGGATCGACTCGGCTTGTGATCCTGATCAAGAATATATATACTTTATGGGGTCGGAAACGCTTCCTTCTGCCTGTTACATACTTTCCGACGAATCTAGTATACCCTTTTACTCGGGTGTAATAACGGACCGGCCGAAATGTGTCTCTGCAAGCGCGGAGTGCAGGCAGATTATGAGACAGGAAAGAGAGGGAAATCTCCGAGTGTCTGCCTCTCTTTGTTGCACGATCGTTTTCGTAGGCAGTCTTCTGCGCTGCACCGACTGCTCTGCTGACGTCAACAGCGGTACAGCGTTTTAGGCACAAAAAAAACAAAAAAGATTTTGGCCTTGAGCCATGTCACCGCGCCCTTACTGCAGAACTGAAGGGTTGTTTCATATTATTTTCCCACCAATTTTCCGATCGTTCCTATGGCAGCTATATGATACAGTCGTCCGATTTTGATAAAATTAAATTTGAAATTTAGAACTAATTAAAAAATGTTATTTCCAAGAGTAGGAGGTTATACGTTAAATAGCACCGAAGCTATAATTTGTTTCATTTTATTTTCCCACCAATTTTCCGATCGTTCCTATGGCAGCTATCCAAGCGTAGAAGGTTATATGTTAAAAAACAGCGAAGTTATAACTTGTTTCATTATATTTTTCCCCCAATCGTCCGATTTCGATAAAATTTAATTCGAAATTCAAAACTAAATAAAAAATATTATTTCCAAGCATAGCTTATAGTTGTCCGATCCGGCTGGTTCCGACTTATATACTACGTGCAAAAAATATAAGATTTCTGGGAAAGTTTCAGCCCGATAGCTTTAAAACTGAGACCCTAGTTTGCGTAGAAACGGACGGACGACGGACATGTCTAGATCGACTCGTCTAATCATGCTGATCGGAAACGTCTCCTTCAGTGCGTTGCAAACTTCTGACTGAAATCAATATACCCTCTGCAAGGGTATAAAATGGTGGTGGTGTAAAAGATTGCTAAAATGCCTCGACGCAGGCGCAAAGGTCAAGGTAATGGAAAAATTCATGGAATATTATCCCTTCATAAAAAAGTCATAAAAAATACAATTGGGAAAGTACTTTTCATTTGCGAACCATTTATAACTGTTACCAACAATACAAATAGTGATGTTATAAAGGATTGCTAAAATGTCAACGCGCAGGCGCAAAAGTCAAGGTAATGAAAAATAAATTTATGGAATATTATCCCTTCATAAAAAAGTCATACAAAATATAATTGGGAAAGTATTTTTTATTTGCGAACAATTTATAACTGTTACCAACAATACAAATAGTGATGTTATAAAGGATTGCTAAAATGTCTCGACGCAGGCGCAAAAGTCAAGGTAATAGAAAAAATTCATGGCATATTATCCCTTGACAAAAAAAAATAATTAAATTTCTTCTATTTGGATAATAAACAAGAAAGAACGCTATAGTCGAGTTCCTCGACTATCAGATACCCGCTCTTCAGCTAAAGGATCAAAATAAACAAGGGCTTTGTGACATATGGATCATCGAATTCCTTCGACCACCTTTTGATAAATGCAAGCACGCCCCTGGCTTTATTTACCATACATAAAACTAAGATGGGATGCATAAAAACCCACAAACAAAGGGACAAACATTTTCATTTTGGGAAGAAGAAAATCTTGTTTTTTGAATTACTTTTGAACGGGACATCGGATTTTAACAAATGAGGTGTCATACGACGCGTATAAGAATAAAACTAGCTAAACAGCTGGGGGCTTTTATCCCCAACGTATCCAGCAGCTCCAATTTTCTACATTTTTACCTTTACACTTTCACCGCCTTTTCTCCCAAACAAATCTATATTTCGAAAGTCTTGGTATGCAATCTTCTTAGTTTTTGCGATACCTTTCGAGTGGTGTATCACTCGTTAATGACCATAATGGCAGATTTTCAATTCTGCTGCTATATATAGTAGTTGTCTTCGCACGCTCTCCAGCGCGCTTCGCCACTACGTGTACTGCCGTCCACAGTGATAGGGATATGATTAAAAAATGCGTTTTACTTTTTAATTTGTATATTTACCTTATATAGCTGTGTATAAACCCTTTGCGGGATTTTTTTTGGAACAAAACATTTCGTCATCCACTTTCGGCTAACGGAACCCATTGAATACCTTCAAAATTTACATACCTTAAACAAAGATCAATGCACAACATCTTAAACTTAACGTAGCACTTACCTGACATTATTATATTAACTTAAAGAAACGATTAAAGTAACTCTGCTGCGCACAATTAAAATGGATGCTTCGCTTTCAATCACTCAAACAGAATGCACCAAGTCTTCTTCTCACCCCTTTACTTGATTTCTTTTGTTTTCTCTTCGCTGTAGGCGCGTGCCACTGCACCTATACCCTTTCTAAAGCAAAAATATCCAACTATATATTTTTTACTTCTTGAGTAAAAAATACAATACGATTTTTTTTTAAATGTTAATACTTAAATACTTAAATCAATTTTAACGGACTAAATTTCTATAACTTATCTAAAAAATTATTGGTGAACTAATAAGCTTTTTTATTAGTTATTGCTAAATTAAAATACGAATTTCAGGTTGCTTTAGGCTTGTTAACAATTTATTAGCGAGAGAGAGTACAGCAGGCGAGACGAGAATGCGTTTTATGTCGAGATCAGAATTCGTACTGATTTTACAAAGGGACAGCCAGCCGAATGCTGGGCCCAAGAATGCAAGTACACAAAAGACGAGAGAGCTAGATAAAGAGAGCTACCTTTCGCGATGCCATTAATATAAGAGATCGAATTAAGACGTTAGTTGGCTGCTGCGGCTGCGTGACCCGACATACTCCCCCCGTTGGAAGCCTGGGTTTCAACATCATCCTTAAGGGGAAGCAGACACAGCTTGTTTACTGCTCGCTTTGTCACTCCTGATGCTGTCTTCAAAACGGCAACTCGAGCAACCCCATCTCCACCGAACAGGACCTCGATCACTCTGGCGAGGGGCCACTTCATGGGAGGCAAGTTTTCGTCCTTGACCAGAACTAAGTCATCGACAACCAGGCCAGGTTTTGGGGTGCGCCACTTGGAGCGCTGTTGTAGCAATGTTAGGTATTCTTCCTTCCATCGGGACCAAAAGATCTGCTGCAAGTAAGCCACGCGTTGCCATCCATCCAAGCGAATGAAGTTAAGACTGGTCACATCCGGCTCGACGAAAGAAGAAGGCGGACCACCATTCAAAAAATGTGCTGGGGTTAATACATCAAGATCAGCTGGGTTTTCTGAAATCGAGACTAATGGTCGAGAATTAACAACCGCCGAAATGTGACACACCAGGGTCCGCAACTCCTCAAAGGCTAAAACAGCAGTGCCAACAGCGCGGTAGAAATGATGCTTAGCGATCTTCACAGCCGCTTCCCAAAGACCGCCAAAGTGTGGCGACCTAGGAGGAAAGAAACACCAATCAATAGCCTCCGCTAGACAAAAGTCCAACGTAGCTCTCTGGTGATCACTGCTGAGGAATAGGCGCCTTAGTTCGAGCAGCTCATTGCGAGCGCCAAAAAAGTTGGTTGCATTATCAGACCAAATCTGCCGCGGCCTTCTTCTAGTGCATATAAATCGTTTGAGGCCATGTAGAAACGATACCGTAGAGAGATCCTTGATTAACTCCAAATGAATAGCCTTCGTGGGAAACAAATGAAGACACAAACGTAGCATTTTACTGGAGGCTTGCTTCGCGCCTCTGACTTGTAGAAAAATGGCCCGCAAAAATCAATGCCAGTGACTTCGATCGCATGAGATCCATCAAGTCGCTCCTTTGGAAGATCCGCCATGATATGCTCCACTACTCGAGGCTTCATTCGAAAGCATCTAATACATTTGTTTACCGCCTTCATAACCGTCTTCCTCCCCCCAATAGGCCAATATTGGGATCGAATTATGCCAAGAATTGCCCGTGGCCCAGTGTGCAGGTTGCGTTCATGAAAGTAAGTAATAATGGCAATAGTGACCGAATGACTCCGTGGTAATATAATTGGATGATGCCCATTAAAATCCAGAGAAGAATTCCTCAGCCGGCCATCCACTCTAAGAAGCCCAAATTGGTCAATGAATGGCGAAAGAGATGCGAGCGAGCTGGAGGAGTGCACCATTCCCTTTGACTGCAATGATTTGATGTCATCCCATAAATGTGAGCGCTGGACAAGACGAAGCAACAGCAGCGTACCTCCTTGAAGGTCAGTCACCGTGAGCGTAGGGCGATGGATGCGATTACTAAACTTATAGACGTATCCGAAAATTCTTTGAAGGGCAGAAAAGGAATTGGCAAATTTGGAACTGGACACTATGTCTTCGTATGGAGATTTTGTTAGCAGAATCCTCCGGCGAACCTCAAGCGTTGGCTTTTCAGCAGTGATTGGGGTCGGCCAGTCAGCTTTGGGACCACAGAGGAATTTTGGTCCATGAGCCCAGAGAGGAGACTCGTTGAGCTCAGCAGGAAAAGCACCTCGGGAGAGAATGTCAGCTGGATTTAAAGAAGTTGGAACATATCGCCACTCCACTGACTCAGTTAGCTCCTGAATGGCAGCTACTCGGTTTGCTACAAAAATATTGAATCTGGACGGCTCGTCCCGGATCCATGAAAGCGCAACAGCAGTCGCTCCAGCAGTAAACCTTTCCCTCAAATGCACTCGTCCCAGGAGTTCCGCCCCACACAGTTCCAACTTGGGCACAGTGAGTGTTTTCAAGGGGGCTACCCTTGACTTTGAGCAAAGTAATTGAGATCGGCCTTTGCAAACGATGTAGACACAAGCACCATATGCTTCTATGCTGGCATCACAAAATCCATGTATTTCACTCTCAGAGTTTGGAGAACGAACCAGCCGAGGAAATGACGCATGCTTAATCTGCCCAAAACTCGTACATATAGCACTCCATTCCGTATTCTGTGACTCAGGAAGGCTTTCATCCCAGGATAACTTCTCCTTGCACAGTTGTTGAAGGAAAATTTTCGATTTTGTGATCACAGGTCCAACCAACCCGAGAGGATCGTAGAATCGCGCTATTGCAGACAGGAAAGATCGCCTGCAGGGGCTTGAGGTTGACTGTAAGACCGAAAAGAATAACATTAGTTGGTCAGAAACTGGATCCCAAGCGAGACCTAAGGTTTTTACAAAATCAGTGCCATCATCAAACTTCAAATAGGACTCCTTATCCTTGTCTGCAACTCCATCCAAAACAGCCGACACATTGGAGCACCACTTTCTAAGCTTAAATTTTCCCTTGGCTAGAAGTTTTGATGCCTGATCCATAATGATGACTGCGTCTTCCTTGGACTTGGCTCCAGATATCAAATCATCCACATAAAAATCGCGACGAATAACCTCGGCCCCAAGCGGAAACGCTGTATGCTCGTCTGCTGCCAACTGATGCATAGCTTGCACAGCCAGAAATGATGCTGGCTTCGTGCCATAAGTAACGGTGTCTAGCTTAAACACCCGCAATTGATCCTGGGGGGAATCCCTCCACAAAATGCATTGCAAATGGCTGTCCTCAGGCTGAACCCTAACACAACGGTACATTTTGCAAATGTCTCCTGTGATTGCTACTGGGTGTGAACGAAACCGTAAAAGAATCTGGAACAGCTTAGGCTGAATAACAGGGCCTGCCATAAGAACATCGTTGAGAGAATAGCCTGAGGAACTGGCCGCCGATCCATCAAAAACTAAGCGAAGCTTTGTAGTGGAGCTATCTTCCTTTATGACGCAATGATGAGGCAAGAAGTATCGTCACAACCCGATGTCAGCGGCAGAAACTGATGACATATGTCCTAGATCGAGATATTCTTTTATGAATGCTGCATATTGAGCCTTCAAAGATGGCTGACAATTCAACTTTCTCTCTAGGGACAAGAATCTTCGATAAGCTTGCTGGTAGGACTCTCCCAAAAGATCTAGATTGAACTTGGCAGGCAGCCGAACAGAATAATCACCAGCTGGCAAACGATTGACGTGTCTTACGAAATGTGCTTCACAGTCCAATTCTTCCTTAGTAGCGCGTATAATTGACTCAGCGCAGCTTTCCACTTCCCAAAATCGTCGAAGAAGATCATCTAACCGATCGAAACTATTCTCCCTACTAGCGAGATGTACATCTTGAGACGACATTAAAACCGAGCCATTGGAAAGGCCATAGCCTCCAGAAACAACCCAACCCAGACGCGTCTTTTGAATTAGGGGTAATCCAGGTGGGAGCTTGATTTGGCCAACGCACAACATCTCGAAAAAGAGGCTGGCTCCGATTAAAAGGGTGTGGTGCTTAGATCCGCATGAACGACAACTACTAGAGTTGCATTGCCGAACTTGATGACCAACCTTAAGACAATTTATGCAAAGACCGAGCCGCTTCGCTTCTTGAAGCCTATTCGCAGGAGACAGGATTTTAAAATTCTGACAATAAGAAATGGAATGCCCCGTATATTTACAGAATATACAAATCCAAGGGTTAGCATTCGAGGCAACAAATGCTGATCTAAGCGCATTGGGTATTCTGTTACTTCCCACCTGATTGCCCGGCGTTTAGTTTGCCATGGCGAAATCCATAGTTTCCAACGTCCTGCATCGCTGCTCCAGAAATGATGCCATTGACTCCCACGTAGGAATTAAATTGACGAAGGCAGGGTCCTCTAAACGCTCTTCCCACTTTGCCTGACTTGCCGGATCCAACCTTTGGAACAGGACTTGGACGATGATGCATCCTGCGATTTGTTCCGTCGTGCCCAGTCCTCTGAGAGCACGAATATGAGCATTGAATTTATCGGACAGATCCCGAAGTGTCGAGACGGAACCACTCTGCAATGCCTTTAGTAATGTGTGCCTGAAAAACCAAACGTCGATTATCAAATCTATTTTTCAGCAAATCTAAAGCAATTGCGTAGTTGCCATCCGAAATTTCCAATGAGCGAATAGTGTTCAACGCTGCGTCCCTCAGGCATGATCGTAGATGCTGCAGCTTTTCTTCGTTGGTGAGGTCCGGATGACTATCTATGATCGTGGTAAACATAGAATAAAAATCAGACCAATTTGCATAACCTCCAGCGAATTTTGGAAGCTCCAGTGGGGGCAGCAATGCTGCCCTATGTCGAGGCTGACGCTGCTGGGGGCCGAAAACTCCCGGAGTGATGCCGTCAGCAAAAGTTGAATGCGAAAGAAGCTGTGAGGTGCGCTTTGAAATTTCGGATCGAACCGATGACTTCAGAGTTACGAGAATGTCATCAAATTTCTCACTTAAATCACTTTCAATTTCCTCTAAATCCAATTCTTCGAGCTCACCGAGCACCTTTTAAAATGACTCTTGAAGCTCATCAATCAACTCTAACCTCACATGAAGACCGGATTCGTCGCATGAAGTTAACGCCGCACTTGATAGGGAATCCACTAAGCGCTCCACTCTATTAAATAAAGTCGTTGCCTTGCGCTTTAAATATATTGCCCTGTTTGCATCAGCGGTAACATCTCCAAAAGTTCCCGTAGGCATGGCTACAACAACAAATGCAGACGAAATGCCCGAAATTCGGCTCCAGCGGGAAGATGAGCGCAAAGCACCAACTGCTATTTATTTATAGCGCTCACTGCATTTAAGGCCTTATGATTGTTGCTACGCCAATGCACCGCAGAAGCAAGAATGAAAAAGTCAATAAATAGACTTATATGATTTGCACTTAGTATTATCTATGCACAAATCACGTCGGGGTCACCAATGATGAACTAATAAGCTTTTTTATTAGTTATTGCTAAATTAAAATACGAATTTCAGGTTGCTTTAGGCTTGTTAACAATTTATTAGCGAGAGAGAGTACAGCAGGCGAGACGAGAATGCGATTTATGTCGAGATCAGAATTCGTACTGATTTTACAAAGGGACAGCCAGCCGAATTCTGGGCCCAAGAATGCAAGTACACAAGAGACGAGAGAGATAGATAAAGAGAGCTACCTTTCGCGATGCCATTAATATAAGAGATCGAATTAAGACGTTAGTTGGCTGCTGCGGCTGCGTGACCCGACAATTATATTGTAATAAAAATGTATAATAAGTAAATATAACATTATAAGTAAATTCAATTTACTACATTTTACTATAATCAAACACTTTACTTTTATAAAACAATATTACTTTTTTTTCGATCTACAATAATGCTTCTAATATATTAGGGCATTCACATGTCGCTGTTTCACGAAAAAGGAAGAACGCTATATTCGAGTGCCTCGACTATCAGATACCCGTTACTCAGCTAAAGGGACCAAAGAGAAATGGAGATGAGCAAGCAGCAAAGCGAGATTGAAATGCGCCAGCTACCGGCGGTAGACAGATTTAAGAGTTATGGGCGTTAGGGTGGGCGTTGCAAATTTTTTTTTGAGTCAATTGATAGGTATTGACGAGACCAAGAAAGTTCAGTTAAAATTTTTATTCTAGCATCAAAACTGTAGGAGCCACAGTTTTGGGCGGTTTGTGGGCGATATAGTGGGCGTGGCATATTCGCGTAACAAACGTGCGCTGCGCTCAAGGCTACGGAATCTAAAGCTGAGATCCCAATTTTCTATCCTTGATAGTTTCCGAGATATCCACGTTCATATTTACGATTTTTTGAAGTTTGTGGGCGTAAAAGTGGGCGAGGCAAACTTTTTTTTGGGTCAATCGATAGGTATTGATGAGAACAATACATTTCAGTTAAAATTTTTATTCTAGCATCAAAACTGTAGGAGCCACAGTTTTGGGCGGTTTGTGGGCGTTAGAGTGGGCGTGGCACTCTGCTGAAACAAACTTGCGCTGCGTAAGAACCTCAGGAATCTGCATGCCGAATCAATAGCCTAGCTCAAATAGTTTCCAAGATCTCAGCGTTCATCCGGACAGACGGACAGACGGACAGACGGACATGGCTAGATCGAATCGGCTAGTGATCCTGATCAAGAATATATATACTTTATGGGGTCGGAAACGCTTCCTTCTGCCTGTTACATACTTTCCGACGAATCTAGTATACCCTTTTACTCTACGAGTAACGGGTATAACAACGGACCGGCCGAAATTTGTCTCTGCAAGCGCGGAGTGCAGGCAGATTATGAGACATGAAAGAGAGGGAAATCTCCGAATGTCTGCCTCTCTTTGTTGCACGATCGTTTTCGTAGGCAGTCTTCTGCGCTGCACCGACTGCTCTGCTGACGTCAACAGCGGTACACCGTTTTAGGCAAAAAAAAAAACAAAAAAGATTTTTGCCTTGAGCCATGTCACCGCGCCCTTACTGCAGAACTGAAGGGTTGTTTCATATTATTTTCCCACCAATTTTACGATCGTTCTTATGGCAGCTATATGATATAGTCTTCCGATTTTGATAAAATTTAATTCGAAATTTAAAACTAATTAAAAAATGTTATTTCCAAGAGTAGGAGGTTATACGTTAAAAAGCACCGAAGCTATAATTTGTTTCATTTTATTTTCCCACCAATTTTCCGATCGTTCCTATGGCAGCTATCCAAGCGTAGAAGGTTATATGTTAAAAAACAGCGAAGTTATAACTTGTTTTATATTATTTTTCCCCCAGTCGTCTGATTTCGATAAAATTTAATTCGAAATTCAAAACTAAATAAAAAATATTATTTCCAAGCATAGCTTTTAGTTGTCCGATCCGGCTGGTTCCGACTTATATACTACGTGCAAAAAATATAAGATTTCTGGGAAAGTTTCAGCCCTATAGCTTTAAAACTGAGACCCTAGTTTGCGTAGAAACGGACGGACAGACGGACATGGCTAGATCGACTCGTCTAGTCATGCTGATCGGAAACGTCTCCTTCAGTGCGTTGCAAACTTCTGACTGAAATCAATATACCCTCTGCAAGGGTATAAAATGCTGGTGGTGTAAAGGATTGCTAAAATGTCTCGACGCAGGCGCAAAAGTCAAGGTAATAGAAAAAATTCATGGCATATTATTCCTAGACCAAAAAAAAAATTAAATTTCTTTTACTTGGATAATAAACAAGAAAGAACGCTATAGTCGAGTCCCTCGACTATCAGATACCCGCTCTTCAGCTAAAGGGACAAAATAAACAAGGTCTTTGTGACATAGGGATCATCGAATTCCTTCGACCACCTTTTGATAAATGCTTTATTTACCATAGTAGTAATGTGATCAGAAAATTTAAGTTTAGGATCCATATAGACTCCTAGGTCGTCAGCATGCGTTATCCTATCTAACACACAACCACTCAAAGTATAAGTTGAATAGTGAGGGCTGACACGAAAAAAGGTCATCAAATTTAATTCATTATCCATGCACCATGTTTAAAGTGCATTGAGACCAGATTGCAAAGCATAACTTTGTGCGGGGTCATTATATTGCAGGCACAACTTACATAATCATCTGCGTAAATAAGTACACGTGACTTCGTTAAGACTAATGGAAGGTCATTAATTAATAACGTAACCAGGAGCGCGCCAAGATGACTTCCTTGTGGTACATCGGACGTAACTCGGATTAGGGATGAAAAAGAGTTTTTAACAAGGAAGGAAGTTAACTGCGGCAAGCCGAAGTTTGTATACCCTTGCAGTTAAAATTATTAAATTTAAAAATACAAAAAATGAATGTCAGAAGACACCGAAGCTATAATATGTTTCATATTATTTTCCCACCAATTTTCCGTTCGTTCCTATAGCAGCTATAGTCGTCCAATTTTGATAAAATTAAATTCGAAATTCAGAAGTAATTAAAAAATGTTATTTCCAAGCGTAGGAGGTTATATGTTAAAAAACACCGAAGCTATAATTTGTTTCATATTATTTTACCACCAATTTTCCGATCGTCCGATTTCGATAATATTTAATACGAATTTACAAAACTAATTAAAAATGTTATTTCCAAGCTTAGGAGGTTATATGTTAAAAAAAACCAACGATATTTATTTTTTTTACATTTTTTTTCCGATTATTCCTATGGGAGCTATAAGATATGGTTGTCCGATCCGGCTGGTTCCGATTTTTATACTACCTGCAAAAGATATAAGACTTTTGGGAAAGTTTCAGCCCGATAGCTTTAAAACTGAGAGACTAGTTTGCGTAGAAACGGACGGACAGACGGACATGGCTAGATCGACTCGTCTAGTCATGCTGATCAAGAATATATATACTTTATGGGGTCGGAAACGTCTCCTTCACAGCGTTGCAAACTTATGACTAAAATCCATATAGCCTCTGCCAGGGTATAAAAATGACCCTTTGAGTCCTGTCATTCAAATAACTTACGATCCACCTAAAAGAACACCTGGAAACCCTAAAAGGTCCAATTTCCGGACTAGAGTTGGGTGATTTACAGAATCAAACGCCTTACTGAAATCAGTGTAAACCAAAAATAAAAGTAACTGCAAAAAGAATTTTTTCAAAAATCATTTTGCTTATATTTTTTATGATTTTTTGAAGGTGACAATGTCGGAAAAAATTTGAATGAAAAAGATAAAAATATGGCTAAAATTCCTTCTAATCAATGTTAAAAATTTCAAAAACTGGTTTTGGATTTCATTTTATTTTTACAATTAAATTATTAAAATTTATTAAGCCAACAGAGATAATAATGTTTTGTGATAATATCCCATGAATAATAAAACATAATTCATATTTGCATACTTTCAAAAATATTTATTTCAGAAAATTATTCATTAATCGCATTCAAATATATTTCATAATATTAATATTATTAATATTAAATGATATTGCACCATATCTATTTTTATACCCGTTATTCGTAGAGTAAAAGGGTATACTAGATTCGTCGGAAAGTATGTAACAGGCAGAAGGAAGCGTTTCCGACCCCATAAAGTATTTATATTCTTGATCAGGATCACTAGCCAAATCGATCTAGCCATGTCCGCCTGTCTGTCCGAATGAACGCTGAGATCTCGGAAACTATAAGAGCTGGCAATTGAGATTCGGCATTCAGATTCCTGAGGTTCTTACGCAGCGCAAGTTTGTTTCAGCAGAGTGCCACGCCCACTCTAACGCCCACAAACCGCCCAAAACTGTGGCTCCTACAGTTTTGATGCTAGAGTAAATATTTTAACTGAAATGTATGGTTCTCATCAATACCTATCGATTGACCCAAAAAAAAGTTTGACACGCCCACTTTAACGCCCACAAACTACAAAAAAATTGTAAGTATGAAAGTGGATATCTCGGAAACTATAAAAGATAGAGAACTGGGATCTCAGATTTAAATTCCGTTGCCTTGGGCGCAGCACAAGTTTATAACGCGAATGTGCCACGCCCACTCTAACGCCCACAAGCCGCACAAGCCTGTGGCGCCCACAATTTTCACGCTAGATAAAAAATTTAACTGAAATGTATTGGTCTCGTTTATACCTATCAATTGATCCAAAAAAAAAATTGCCACGCCCACTCTAACGCCCATAACGCTTAAATCTGTCTACCGCCGGTAGGAGGCGCATTTCGATCTCGCTTTGCTGCTTGCATATCTCCATTGCTCTTTGGTCCCTTTAGCTGTGTAACGGGAATCTGATAGTCGAGGTACTCGACTATAGCGTTCTTCCTTGTTAAGATTAAATATTAAGAATAAAAATTCTGTACCACTCCTCGTACTTAATGATGATCATTATAAAATTATCATTATCAACAACTATCATATCAAATACAATTAAATTTATGCATACTCATATAAC
This sequence comes from Drosophila subpulchrella, assembly GCF_014743375.2. Classification (NCBI taxonomy): domain Eukaryota; kingdom Metazoa; phylum Arthropoda; class Insecta; order Diptera; family Drosophilidae; genus Drosophila; species Drosophila subpulchrella. The sequence goes on from NW_023665567.1 coordinate 1,456,169, forward strand.
AACAGTTCCTACTATCGATATATATTGGCCAACAATCTTACTTTGCCTGTGATTTCCGGTTTCTTATGTATTCTCCTTCTCACTTTGACACAATGTGGAATGGTTTTACTTAAACCAATCGCATGGGTTGGGAGATAGGGAGGGTGGTTTGATCCTTGGAGATAAATTACCTGCTCTATTCTAGGTTCTGTCTTTTCCTGGTTGATGAGATTACAAACCTTAAACAGTACAAAATTTGAACCGAAAGTCTAAAGATGTCTGAAATCAACAGCCAAATCAACCACTGTGACTTTCAAATAAATGAAGATTTGTTGACTGAGATACGAATCTTTAAGGAAATTTTAAAAGTTTCCAAGGAGTCGCGACGGGAATTCGGTAGTATCTATTATGATACTATAGAAGAGTTGGACATCCAGAAATGACGCTTTGTGAATTTGCAGAGCGACAACAACATCGAGTCTGTTTCGTACGCCCTCCACAAAGACAGATTCACATAGATCCCAAGATAGCAGATATCAAGAAACAGTAATCCTAGGTGGGAACACCTAGCTTATTTGACCCATACCGGCAGCCAAGTAAAAGCTGTAGTCTGGTATAAAAGACCGACTTTCCCTAAGGTAGTCGCCTAGGGAGACTTCTGCCACCAGGACCAGCCACCATATCCAACAGTCCTTAAGGAGGACACAAATAGCCGCTCGAAAGAATCTTATGTGTCGGACCAGAGTCACCATTGTCATCAAAGAACGTGGAAAGGTTCAACAATGAGGACGACACCCGACATGCTATGATGTTTGTGGAGGCAGTACCCGTGATCTCCATGCTCCTGAAATTTGTTCAGCTGTAGAAGCCATCCGTTCAGAGGCGTAGCGACCAATAGCATACGTCGTAGAAAGTAGTGATTTATATTGATTTAATGTGTTAATCCAGCCAACCAAAGCTAAAGTTAACTTATGCATAAACAAAGACCAATATCCTCAAATAATACAATTTGAGAACAAGTGAAAATAAAAAAAAAAAACATTGGAAGCAATCAAACATGCACTGAAATACATTTAAATCAACCGAATCAATAGACAAAGTGCGAATCACGATGAACAGCCGTTGAAGAAGTCGCATGCCTCTGGCATAATATATCTATATATTTTGGGTTTAAACGAATTGGTATACTTAAGAACAGCCGTATTTTGGTGCAATATAATATTTTCCAAATCCCAGGATCCGGAGCATCGAGATCTCATCACCCAGGACTTAAAGAGGGGGTAAGGTTGTCGGAACACGGTTCCTTTCTTATAAGCATAGATATATAAATATTCGTGCAGTATCCTATAGTTTTATAGACTACTATAAACTTTTTTCGCGGCGATTATCAGCCTTGTTGTTGTATGTACAATTGCAAGAGCTCTTTGAGCGACGTTTGTAGTCGTGAATAGTCAGCATTTTGCTGATGTGTGCACCTTCACAGGTGGTAAATTCGATACTCTCCGCTAACAGAATAATTGTCAATTAAATGAATTCCATATGCATTAGCCTATTATTACTCATCCACGGCGGACGTCGATATATATTACCTAATAAATTTAATAAAACAATTCGAAACCATGGTGTGCTAGAATTCTAACAAGGGGGGGTGTGCTGACGCGAGGTCAAGAACAATGACATAACTTTCGACGGACAACCTTGACAATAGGGGATCGTATTGCGCGGCCCGCGACGATCCATTGGCACACGAATGTGTGAAGGGGAGGGAATTTGGCCAAAACACAGCCCGATCGTATTGCGATCAAGCGACAGCTAAGCTTGTGGGGCAGTGTGGACTGACGACTCACGAATTTTATGGACTAATAATATTTTCCAGGCACTTTAAATATTTATTCTCGTTGTGTTGGAGAGGAGAGAGGCTTACCAAGATCCCACGACCCGAATGCGATGTAGCTTATGCTGGCAAATGGTGCCTGAACATCGGACGCCTCTCCCTTTGCCCAAGTCCCTGTCAGGACTCGGGCACTAATATGCCCACGTAACAGGTCATTATTTTTAATCTTATTATTTTTAATCTTATTAATAGATATGATGCAATATCATTTAATATTAATAATTGGGAAACTCTTTTGATAAATCTAAAAAAATTTAAGATATATTATGAAAAATATTTGAATGCGAATAATTAATAATTTTCTGAAATAAATAATTTTGAAAATATGCAAATAAGAATTATGTTTTATTATTCATGGGATATTATCACAAAACATTATTATCTCTGTTGGCTTAATAATTTTTAATAATTTAATTATAAGAATAAAATGAACTCCAAAACCAGTTTTTGAAATTTTTTAACATTGATTAGAAGGAAAGAGACGGAAATAAATTGTGCATTAAGATACCTTGAAAGTCAGTTCTATGAGGTTGTAAACCAGTGTCTGAATGGTATGGAGTTGTCAGCCATCTTGTTAAAAATTGGTATTCACCTGCAAATATTTAACTGTTCTCCAGGTATTGTAGATGGTAAATTGAATTGTAGGTAAATTTTTAGTCTTTTTAGAGTCTGATATCTTTGATTATATTCTGCTAGTTACATGTTATGAGTTAATATCTGGGAATTGGGGTGCTCAATAATCCCATAAAATGATAAAAGTTTAACAACCTACTGTTAGGAAAATATCAGAAATATAACGAAAATAAAGTAAAGGATGCCATTAAAGAGGGAGGTCAGAACCAGTTTCAAAATTGTGAACATTGCTTAGAAAGGAAAAGGGAAAATCAAAAGAAATGTATAGTGTAGGTAGCTGGGGCACCCAATGGAAAAGTCAAATCTGTTACAGTGGTGGGTGTGGCTAGGGGTTGAAACATGCATTAAAATTCCTGTTTACATGATGGATAAAGGATGTTAGTTAGAGAAGGATGGAAATATCTTAAATATGAATTACAAGTACAGTTCTACGTTGCGGAGGTTGGTCGGGGTTGGCAAACCATAATTATTAAGTAGCAAGTGAGCAACATATATCACCGGCGGGGAATTAGAGGGATCCAAAAGATCAATTTTATGAGAGAAGAATAATACTGTTTTTAGTAAATTAAATAGGCACGTGAAAACTCATTTCTCAATTAGTTAGAGAATATCAAACAACTAGTTTTGTCAAGCATTTTTATGGAAAATCAAAGTATTGAATTAATATATTTATTTCTAATTATCCAAATAGAAAAAATGTTCTTTTTTTTTTTGGTCAAGGGATAATATTCCATGAATTTTTTCCATTACCTTGACTTTTGCGCCTGCGTCGAGACATTTTAGCAATCCTTTATAAGATCACTATTTGTATTGTCGGTAACAGTTATAAATGGTTCGCAAATAAAAAAGACTTCCCAATTATATTTTGTATAACGTTTTTATGAAGGGATAATATTCCATGAATGTTTTCCATTACCTTGACTTTTGCGCCTGCGTCGAGACATTTTAGCAATCCTTTATAACACCACTATTTGTATTGTTGGTAACAGTTATAAATGGTTCGCAAATAAAAAATACTTTCCCAATTATATTTTCTATGACTTTTTTATGAAGAGATAATATTCCATGAATTTTTCCATTACCTTGATCTTTGCGCCTGCGTCGAGGCATTTTAGCAATCCTGTACCCCACCACCTTTTTTTTATTGAGGCTAACCAACTTGACTCTGGGGTTATGGTACGTTTAGCAATGGGTGGTTTGCTTAATGGGATTTAAATTATCGGTCAAAAATTTATAAGTGAAAGTCACAGACATTTTGGACAAAGGATACAATTGGTCATTAAGGTGTGGGTACCCACATTTGTTATGGTGATAGAAAATGGGATAATCACAGTGTTTTTGTTTTTCCACAATTATGCCGGAGCGATTGCAATTACTTTCCCAATTATAGTTAGTTTCAAATCACTTTTTTTTTTGGACATTCATATATTTTGTTCTTTCTAGACATTTTATTGTAGCTAATAACTATAGTTATGGCTAGCTATCGTATTTAAGGATACATTTATTATACCTATAATCTTCAGATATTTTGGTTGTGCGTTCTTTCTCACGTACACAGCAAACACATTGAAAATCAGAGTGTAAGTTTTTACTTCACATCGAAAGTCGTCTAGTGATCAAGAATTTCATTCTTAACAACAGACTATAACAGCTCGTAGAAGTTAATAACAACTAGTAACCAGCTAATAACAATTAGTAAACATCAAGTAAACAGATATTAAACAGCTAGAATCCAGCTTATAACATCTAGTAAACAATTGGATACATTTACTAAACATATAGAAACCAGATACTAAACAGCTAGTAACCAGCTAATAGCATCTAGTAAACAACTTGTTTACATCTACTAAACTTATAGTACCCAGCTAATAACAACTAGTAAGCAACTAGTAGACATCTGCTTAGTAGATCTAGTAATCAAAGTCCAAACAGCTCAACCGCCATCATGAAAAACGAAAACCAGATGAGTATTGTAATTAAAGAGTTTATTAAACTTATTCAAAATCTTAGACAATGATGCCTAACTCATAAAAATAGTATGCAAATAGAATAGAACTAGAAAACTAGAACTAGAAAAATAGTTGGCAATAAAAACAGATATTACCAGGTCCCAACACCTCTATCATAAACTTGAGTCAGAAATTAAACTAAAAGACGCTCCTATGTTATGTAATGATGCCTTCAAAATATGTTATAAAGTTAATATGGGATAGAACTAATGAATGCTTTAAAAATAATCCAACATCTGAGAAACATTAAATTGTGAGAATTATTTTACATCTATTTATGGGAACCAAGCGAAAATCTGCGTTTGGAACGAAGATTAAAACCCGATATATTTCTTACAGAGGGATGGAGTCAGAAAATTAATTATATACATATATATATAATATATAATGTATTATGAATTTAATGAAATATGCTTACAATAATAAAATATATAAAAAATACAATCCTACAAAATTTGTTTTTGACAGTAATTAAAACTACAGGTACAAATGAAGGGAAAGTATTTTATTCAATGAGGTCAATGGTCTTGAGATGTATGATCTTATCAGTCGTCCTGCGCATTGGGTCTTGGGCATGTACCTTGATGACGGTCAGGTAATGATAGTTCACGGCAAGTGTGCTTGGCTAACACATCTGAGAAACATAAACTTGCGTGCTTTGATAATTCTTAACAAGAGACAATAACAACTCATAACACTTGTTAACAGTTAGTTACCATCTAAAACCAAGTAATTTACAGATACTATACAGATAGTAACCTACTACCCAAAAAATTTTTTATATCTCTGGATTATCTTCAAAGCAATATCTATTAAATTCTGGATGAAGCAGTGGAGACGAATTTTCTACGGGACTCCCCTTCAACTTTTCTGTACCATTAAAAAATTTGTTGGAATTTGCTGAGGATTATAAAACAGTTTCGTTAAAATGTAAACATGAACTAGTGTTGATGCTAACTAAGAATCTTGGCGATGTGTTTAAACAAATTAGAAATGAACAAAACTTTTAAACTGGAAATGACTAATATAACCTGGAAAATTCCCCACGTAACTCCGAGCGATTTTTCAAAAATTAGGATGTACGATATTATTAAAAGTGGTGTAAACCTACAAACCGCAATCCGGATTTGGTATTCATATGCTAACCCCACATTGGGGTATGGGAGTCAACACAGCTGAAATGTGAAATTGTCGGCTAAAGCCTAGTACTCACATCGACGAAAACCGCGAGCTAACCATAGGAGTGAGCGAGAGGCAAATACGCGGTTAACATTTTTCGTCGGGTCTGTTTTTCAGCGCGGTACTCAGATGAGCTAAGGAATTACCAGAAAAAATACCAGATTTTGCGAGTGAATTTTGATGAACGCCGTTAGCCGCGGCCCAAATAATAAGAAATTGAACTATAAGAATTCACACAATTTATTTATGTGTGTGATTTCCTGGAAGCGTCACACTATTTCGTCAGAATCCAGATTTCACGTGTTGTCTCTTGTATTCGTCCTGTGGTCCTCCCACAGCATGTATAATGTGCTCGGCGCAATACTACACTTCCCACCAACTCACAAACCAAGTTAAATACACTTTATGTATAGTTTTAGACATATATTTTAATTTCCTTGGATCACGTCTTGTCACTTCAAAATTATGCGGAATAAGTGAGAGCTGAACCAGCTCATCGGAACCAAAAACGATATTAGTGTTACCAGTAGTGAGCAGAATACTTTTGCTTATACGATATTCTTAACGATATGAAGTAATGTCGTATTCCAACACACCTCCTCAAAAGTCTGATGCTCATGATTTATAAATTTAAAGTTTAATAAAAAATTTGAAATTTGAATTGGCAAGACAAGATATTTCTGGGAGTGCACATTGACCCAACATTTGTTGCTTGAATTGGGGAAACCCAGTAAAACCCAATTAGGTCAATCTTAAAATTAATACAAAGAAAAATGAATATTCAAAATGACAAAATGATGTGATGCAAAATTAACATACAAAACAATTAAAGGCAATTTCGGGAAGTAATCTTATAAATTTGAAAATTATAAACTAGTTAGGAATATCTTCTGTTTCCAAACTTAATAACTAGAAAATATAACAGATTTTAAATTCAATAACATAGTTTCAAAAAATTATTCTTTTAAATGATAAATTAAATTATGTCTTCAACTTTTATGTAAGTATATAAAAAAAAATTGTCGTCTGCATCCATCAATCGGTTAAGCCAAGACGCTGTATTAGTTGTGCGAAGCGTGGAGCTGGGAGTGGTTTTGTTAATATATCCGCCAGTTGATTATCTGTAGAAATATACTCAAGTTTTATTAGTTTATTTTCAACTTGTTCACGTGAAAAATGATATTTGATGTCTATATGTTTTGAACGTTTGTGGCAAGAGGGGTTGTTGGCGATACTAATACAGCCCTGATTATCTTCAAAAATTGTAATAGGTTTCTTTAGATTTATGTTCAAACTTTCTAGTAAAGATTTTAACCATAGGCCTTCCCTTACAGCCTCAAACAATGCCATATATTCGGCTTCGGTTGATGATGCTGCCACTGAATTCTGTTTTCTAGTACTCCAACAAATCAGGTTTGTTTTAAGCATCTTGAAAAGATATCCTGTTGTACTTCTCCTATCCAATTGACTTCCACCCCAATCTGAATCTACATATCCAACAAAGAAGTCGTCATTCTTCTCAGTTTTAGTGAATGTTAGCTTAAAATCAATAGTACCTTTCAGATATCTTAATACCCTTCTTAAGCATAGCCAAAGCTCTTTATTATTTTTCTGACTATACCGACTCAAAAGATTTACAGATATACTGAGATCTGGCCTTGTACATAGCATTACATACATAAGGCATCCAATCAAACTTTGACAAGGAGAATCGCCTCTTTCATCAGAGTCTAATAAATCAAAGTTCAGTTTACTTGGAAGTGGTGAATTTACAGAATTACATTGCTCCATTTTAAATTTTAATAAAATATTTTTGATATAAGCTGATTGGCTTAATTCCACTTTACTTTCTTTTGTGTCTATTTTAATACCAATAAAATACTTAGTTTCCATTAAATCTGTCATTTGAAACTTGCTCATTAAATATGACTTAAATTTATTCATTGTTAAAATGTTTTCTGTACAAATAACCAAGTCATCTACGTATAGCAAAACATATATATTTTTTAAAATAGTCCCTTTATCCAAAATATATATACATCTATCTACAGGTGAATTTTTAAAACCAATATCTTTTAAAGCCTTTTCAAACACTTTAAACCAACATCTAGCCTCCTGCTTAAGACCATAAATTGCTTTATTCAATTTACAAACATGACTGCTATTACAAGACAGTCCTTGAGGAACTCTCATGTATATTTCCTCTTTTAAATCTCCATTTAAAAAAGCAGTTTTTACATCCATATGATGTACTTTAAGGCTATACTGGTTTGAAAAAGACATTATAAGTCTGAAACTTGCAATTCTAGCCACAGGGGCAAATGTTTCGTCGTAATCGATTAAATATTCCTGTGTAAATCTTCGTGCTACAAGTCTGGCTTTATATTTTACTGGTCTACCAAACTCGTTCTGTTTTATTGTAAATAACCATTTACAGTCGACTATGTTTTTGTTTTCAGGTCTTTCTACCAGTGACCATGTTTTGTTAATTTCATGAGAATTAAGCTCATCTTCAATAGCTGCTCTCCACTGTTCTTTATCACTCCTATTATTAATTTCATCAAAAGATATTGGAGCACTACCTGTTAAAGTTTGCGCATTTATAACACAATTTTTAATCATATCTCTATATGACAATTTGGGCTTTTCTTTTAGTCTATTGCTTTTTCGAATTTGAGTATTAGAGTCACTTGGTTCACCTTCAGATAAAACACCAGATATCTCTGGATCGGCATTTTCCACTTCATTCTCCACTTCATTTTCAATTTCACTAGGCTGCACATCTGATACTACCATATCAGAGTTTTTCTGAACCGTTTCACTCTCAATAAGACCAGAGTCTTGAAAAGCAGGTTCAATATTTTCTTCAAGAATGGGAAAATCCATGTTGTTATCAACATCCACAGCTCTAGACATTATCCTGCTTGATTCATTAAACACTACATCTCTTGCAATAACAAATTTGTTATTCTCCACATCCCATACTTTATATCCATTTGGTTCATACCCGACAAGTATACCTTTCCATGATTTGTCATCAAATTTTCTTTTTCTCGTTTTATTGAGAACGTATACTGTCGAACCAAAAACTCTTAAGTACTTCAGGTACGGCTTTTTGCTGTGCCACATTTCAAAAGGTGTCTTTCTGCATTCATGTAATGCACTAGTTGGGCTTCTATTAATAAGGTAGGTGGCTGTTAGCACTGCTTCACCCCAGAAAGTTTTCTGAATCTTGCCCCCTATAACTAAAGCTCGAGCTTTTTCCGTTATAGATATAATCATCCTTTCGGATACACCATTTTGTTGTGGAGTATGTGGAACCGTCAAGTGGTAACTAATTTGAACACAGAACTCTTTCATTTGTCAGCAAGGCCATGAGTGTTCTTGGGTTTATAAAGCGTTGGTCAAAAGAATTTGATGACCCTTATACAACAAAATTATTATTTACCTCCCTTGTCCGTCCTATTTTGGAATATTGTTCTTCGGTTTGGAGTCCACAATATCAAGTGCATATTGACCGTATTGAGTCGGTACAAAAAAAATTTCTTCTTTTTGCCCTTTGTAGTTTGAACTGGGATCAAAACATAAGGCTACCTTCCTATCAGAGTAGATTACTATTGCTTAATTTACCTACCCTTGCAAATCGTAGAACAATGCTTGGTACTATTTTTATGCAAAATCTTATAAGAGGTGATATTGATTCTGTAGAACTTGTAAACCGCCTAACTTTCAATGTTCCTGTTAGACTTACACGATATTATTATCCCCTAAATTTGCCACGATGTATATCTATTTTCTGTCTGCACGAGCCCTTTCGCGTTCTATGTAATAATTATAACAACCTTTATCATTTAATTTGCACTTCAACTTCTATCCCGGTATTAAAAACTAATATTTTAACTCATTTGCTTCTTTCTTAGATGCTTCTTTTATTTTCATTTGTGTCCCGTCTCTATTTGTTTTTTGTATCTTCCTCGCGAACTCGTATTTTTTGCCCAAATTGATAAAAGGGCCCGCGCGTAACAAGCACGTGCTTGGTGTCGTTGGGCCACTTGTTTGTACTGCTCGTAGTGCATCAACGTCCATCAATAATTTCATTCGATAAATACTCCCTACCATTATCAATATAAAGGTTAACTATATTTAAATTAAACAAAGCATGCGTTTTAGCAACATAGTCTTGAAATACACTAAAAACTTCTGACTTATAACTCAACAGGTAAGTTACACAATAATGCGTATACTCATCAATAAAAACTACATAATTCAGCAAATCTGTATCGTCAAACATATTTTTGGTTTTAATTTCTATAAACTTTCCCATACTCAAATGACCTAGCCTCTCATGCCACAAACTATAATTATTATTTTTAGCTGCATTTGCAATACACGCTAGTTTATTAGAAAATAAATTAACCAATGGAACATTTCCAAATATACTTCCATTCATTACAATTATTTTACCTTTTCTAACAGTTACACCTCCTGGGTGAAATACAATGGTAAGGCCTGCCTCCTGCATATTCTTAACTGAGATCAAGTTTTCAGGGATATCAGGACAGTATAAGACATCTTTAAGCTCAATTTTCTCATTTGAATCTGTGTACAGCTTCACTGTTCCTTTCTTAACTGCATAAATGAATACATCGTTCTTGGCAACAGAAATTTTAATAGGTTCATCTAGTTCAGTGATAGTTGTAAACAAACTCTCATTGTTGGCCAAATGGTCTGATGCGCCAGAATCCAATAAGAACCCAATGTTTGGTTGGCTATTTGCGCGTCTCATCATAAATGCGATCCCATTATGATTTCCTTGGCTTTGTGTGGATGTCATCTGCGCCTGTTTGCCATTTCCATGTTTCTCCTTTTCCCTTTTTAGAGCAAAGCAATCATTTTTAATGTGACCACTCTTGCCGCAATGAAAACATATTTTCTGGAACTTTGAAACTCTATTTGTTGCAAATTTGCTACTTTTCTTATAAGAAAATTGAGGCTTACTGTCCTTTTTTATAGCCTGCATAACCTTTAGACTGGTATCTTTACTAATATTTTTTAGCTTGATCTCGTGATCCAACAGACGATTTTTTACAAAGGCCAAGGTTAAATTGTTTTCTGCTAAAGTTTCTATTGCCGTTATAACGCCGTCATACGAAGATGGCAGTGTTAGTAGTAAATGCGAAACCTTGTCCATTTCTTCAACTTTAGCACCTGATGCTAGCAATTCAGCAATGAGTTCGTCAAACAAATTAAAATGGCTTAATAACTGAGAATCGCTCTTAAGTTTTAAAGATAGCAGTTGCTTGCATGTAGACAACTGTGAGGCCAAACTCTTCCTCTCATAGATTGAATCTAAATTTTGGAAAACCTGCTTTGCAGTATCTTCACTTTTAGCAAAGCCTAAAAACGAGTCCCTTAAGTACTCAATGATCACGCTTTTTGCGCATTTCTCCTTTTTCTGCCATTCAACCAAATCTTCTTCTTCTTGGTCTATAACCTTTAACCCATCTTTTTCGTTTAACAATGCCCTTATACGAAATTTCCAGATGGAATATTTTTCTCCATCAAATGGCCTTATATTTCGTTTATTGGTTTTCTCCATTTTTTTGTTTAATATATATAATAAAATGATACTTTTACTTAGCTGCAGTTATGGCGTGGTCTGGGCCCATAACCTATAAGAATACACACAATTTATTTATGTGTGTGTGTGATTTCCTGGAAGCGTCACACTATTTCGTCAGAATCCAGATTTCACGTGTTGTCTCTTGTATTCGTCCTGTGGTCCTTCCACAGCATGTATAATGTGCTCGGCGCAATACTACACTTCCCACTAACTCACAAACCAAGTTAAATACGCTTTATGTATAGTTTTAGATATATATTTTAAGTTCCTTGGATCACGTCTTGTCACTTCAAAATTATGCGGAATAAGTGAGAGCTGAACCAGCTCATCGGAACCAAAAACGATATTAGTGTTACCAGTAGTGAGCAGAATACTTTTGCTTATACGATATTCTTATCGATATGAAGTAATGTCATATTCCAACATGAACTTTGGCGGTGTTCGTGCAGTGGCGTTATGGAAACTAAAAATTAAAAATTGAAGGAAAACCCCAAAATCGGCTGCAGGAGGTCAGTGCTGTTGCCCTTTATTGTGGGATTTCACCGACAGGAAGCAATACCACAACAGGAGCAAATCCGCAGAATAGTTGAAGTGCTGGAGGAGATCCACTAGAGAATCCTAGTGCAAGGATCATGCCGAGTGGGATTTAGCTCTCTACATGGACATCCTCCCGGCCGTGTCCTCGTATATAAAGTAAGACCCAGCCAAAAGAATTTGGTTACGGTGTACTAATATAAGTATCTTTTTAGCAGGACCACCAGTAATACGATATCCGACGACCTCTTCATCAGTACTCCGGACACCACCACCACCAGCTACTTGGCCAGCTTAAGCGGAGCTTGAGGACCCGCTGGCTTCTATAGGAAGGAGGAAAATAGAGCGCACGCTAAGGAACAGTTGGAGAAGCCATAGCCAGCCACTGCCAGGATGCTGGGCGACTTACTTCCTGCAGCATCAGCAGATCAACTCCGTTCCCAATCCGGCTCCCACTTCCCCAAGGTCCAATATGCCTATTGGGACTCGGTGAAGCATCCATGGGACGAGAAGGAAGCTTTAAACTAATAATTTACATAAATAAAAACCTTTGTTGAACATTCCATTTATTTATTTTTTTAATTGTTTGTGTACCAGCAGACTCCTCCCTTTTAAATTTCTCCAATTGATTTGTTTTCCGTTTGGCAACAAACCCAGCTGCTAGACAGTAAGACCACGCTACATTCATTGCGGGTGAACTTTGAAAACTTCGGTCACACTGCAAAGAATACGATTTTTCGACTAGTGAAACTCTTAGCCGATCTGAGTACTAGGCTTAACCGCGAAAAACCAAGATTTGTAATAATTGGATTTATACTAACTGGAGAACTTAACACAAATAATTTATCAAACTTGAAAGTTCACATTAATTCTGAGTCATATCCATATGATAATCTGAATGTTGATTTTAGTAAGAATCAGTATGCTCACCTATATAAAATGTATACAGGATCTCAATCTAGTTAGTATAATCGTGAATCACAACCATTTTTGACCCCAAATGAATTTAAATTGAAGGCCCCTGTTATATTGGTTGATTTTTCATATCAAAACAAATCAGTGAAAACTGGTCCTATTGATGTGAGAACTGAAGACACCAAGTCATGAAAATACCCAAGCTTATTGTCTCTTATTGAATATGACCCAATAAACGGACTAGAAACATGTTGAAAGATACTGTTTTGATTGATGTTAAAGGTTTCATTGATAATAATAACAATTTTATTCTAAAGGAAATTGGAATTGTATTCGATAAAGATCCAAACTTGAGTAACAGTTTTTTAATACTTTTTTTACCTTACTAAATACAAAATCTCAAAAGACTGCAATTTGGTTAACCAATACACATCACAAAATTTGCTTATTTTTTTTTTAAGTATCTAAGGACATTTACAAGCGGAAAATAAATTATTTGTAATGGTGTGGAAAAGAAACGTTTTCTGCAGACGTTTTTTGGGAGTCGTCAACTCATTAATATCGAGGAAATGGGCTGTCCGTCATTGAACAGGTTTAAAGGAAACCGGTTTCTCTATTGTGAAACACACCTTAAAGGCGGGATTTGTGCTTTTAACAATGCATCCATTATTTTGACATTTTTTAAAAGTAGCTTCAAAGCAATATATTTATTTTTATACATTATTTTAAAGTTGAGACTAGATGTGTAAAGATCTACAAGAAAACAAAATTAATGAAATTTCATGAGGAAGTTGACCAGTTTATTGAACAATTTAAAGGACAGATAATTGGTCAGCATTTTCAATACCTTCTAAACATAAAAACTATGTTCATGAATTCAGGTGGACATGATCTCAAAACTACGAATTATGGTAAACACTTTACATTTTGTAAGCCTAAATTGACGTCGGAAACGTGCGCCTGCCTCTTCTATGCAAATCGCCGGAACGAAGCCAAAAAATTAATATCAATATATAATAAAACATGTTCGCAATACTAAAATAAATGAATAAATGTATTATTATGCTACAAAATAATCTTCTGACCTTTTATTTCGAGTTAAAATTACAGGTACGGAAAATGGAAAATATTTCCTTGAGTGAGATATGTCGGCTACTTCCGAGTTGTTGCGCGGTCGTGATTTTAACCCCTATTATGGGACGTTTTAGAGCTAGCAGTCAGCTGTGTGGTCGTTGGCGTGAGGCCCATGATCTTGTCAATGGGTGTACGCCTTCAGACTTGTGCATGTGTCCCTTTTATTCCGATCAGATAATGGACAGGTGCGCATGTTCGGGTAGCTCTTGCTTGAATCCCTTTTATGACATGTTTATGACCCCTTTGTAGAAAGGAGAGATCTTAGACAATTTACCAGATAAACGTTCTGGGGCGTTTGAGAATCATTTACTTGTGAGATTTATTTTATTGATGTTCTTTTGATTTCTAAATTAGTTTTACAATTAGTTTTACAATACAATATGAACGTGACATTTTTATGGCATCTAAACCTTTTAAAATCAGTTAATTTATGGATTATGCTAATTGTCGCAGAACCCGAATACATTAATGAGGAGGCGGTGGCCATTAATATGGTAATTAGTGAGGGGCGGGGGTCATTTATATACAAATTAGTAAGGGGCGGGACATTAATATGCAAATTGTCCCAGAATCCGCGTTTCCATACCACTGAATGTTATCAGAATATGAATTGGGTATATTAAATTGCTTGGTCGAATGAATAACCAATCACCCCAAGGTTCACAATTAAAATTTTTTATAAAGTCTAGACCTATTATTCCATCGCAGGGTATTGCAAAGTTTGATATTAATAGGTGAAAATGATGAGGTATTATGTACATATCTGTTTGTAGCTCAATTCTATCCAAACCATTGGACCGGATTGTACCATGTCCAATGCCTTGTATGTTCACTATTCTTATACCCGTTACACGTAGAGTAAAAGGGTATACTAGATTCGTCGGAAGGTATGTAACAGGCAGAAGAAAGCGTTTCCGACCCCATAAAGTATATATATTCTTGATCAGGATCACTAGCCGAGTCGATCTAGCCATGTCCGTCTGTCCGTCTGTCCGGATGAACGCTGAAATCTCGGAAACTATAAGAGCTGGGCTATTGAGGTTTGACATGCAGATTCCTGAGATTCTTACGCAGCGCAAGTTTGTATCAGCAATGTGCCACGCCCACTCTAACGCCCAAAAACCGCCCAAAACTGTGGCTCCTGCAGTTTTGATGCTAGAATAAAAATTTTAATTGAAATGTATTGTTCTCATCAATACCTATCGATTAACCCAAGTTTGCCACGCCCACTTTAACGCCCACAAACCGCCGACAAACTCCGAAAAATCGTAAATATGAACGCGGATGTCTCGGAAACTATAAAAAAAAGAGAATTTTGATCTCAGATTTACATTTCGAAGCCTTGTACGCAGCGCAAGTTTGTTACGCGAATATGCCACGCCCACTCTAAGGCCCACAAGCCGCCAAACCTGTGGCGCCCACAATTTTCATGCTAGATGAAAAATTTGAGCTGAAATGTATTGCCACGCCCACTCTAACGCCCATAACGCTTAAATCTGTCTACCGCCGGTAGGTGGCGCATTTCAATCTCGCTTTGCTGCTTGCATATCTCCACTTCCCTTTGGTCCCTTTAGCTGAGTAACGGGTATCTGATAGTCGAGATACTCGACTATAGCGTTCTTCCTTGTTTTCTTTTTGTATTTGGGTGGCCAATCTCTATGTAGGCTCCTTCTAGGGCCTTTGCCAATTTCTCTACTTCTTGAACGTATTGATTGGCTGTTTTCTACCTCCGTTGGAGATTTAGTAGTTTTGCCGAAATGACATCTACTGATTCTCCATTAACTTTGTTTTTAGTTTGTTTATTATATCGAAAATGTAATTCTCCTTGTCTATTATGTTTCTTGCATGGCCTTTTAGCTTAGTCTTGATCAGGCTAACTGCTAGAGCTTCATGTGGTTCCTTCAGGGAGTTTACCAAACTTAAAGAATCTAAGAAACTTTTTACATTTTCGACCTTACCATCAAGCTCTGGAATGAGTTATGCGGCTAATTTTAAGAATTCGGTTTCTTTCTTCTTGTTCGTATAAAGACTCTAAATCACTATCACTGTCAGATGCTGTGTCAATTATTGGCTTAGACTCATCTAATTCTGCAAGCTGACTTTCTATAAGCTCCGAATGATCTTGTAAATCGTTTGAAGAGAGATATTTATTTTTTACCTTTCAAACGATTTACAAGATCATTCGGAGCTTATAGAAAGTCACTTGGTCCAAGGAACTTGTGAGATGGTTCCGAGGACGCCTAGCTGGAGGCGAGCAAGCGGGTCGCAGGTTGCGGATAGCGAACGGCCTATAAGGCCAGCTGTGAATAGCAGTAGGCTAGGTCAAACGGATTCCGCCAGACCGAAACCTCTGCAATAAACAGCCCCGGACAGCCAGTGGGTATCTGTCGCTGTTTAGCGGCAATACCGTCGATGCGAATTGTTCAGCCGCATTTAAATAGTTGCTCTACACAACCCTTTTTCCCCAAACGCACAACCTACCTCCTTCCTATCCCACACAACATCTCACCTCGGGCCGGACTAAGGTGTAAATCGGACCGTGCCGAGAGTCAGCCTGGCTGAGGGCCCGGTTAAAAACTAGCTCAGTCTCTAACGGTGGGCTCAGGGAGATGGCGGCCCCCTGCTCTATTTATCGCCTTAACCGGGCATCGCGGATCTCTGCCCGGGTGGACCTTCCCTTTCTCCGCAACTCGTGGGAATCAATTATGAATGCCAATAAGTATAAAAATAAAAAAACAATGGAGCCGGGCACTCCTAAGAAACCCGTGACGGAGGAGAAGGTGAGTGCGACAGGATCTGCGAGCGTTGGCTCCGCCTGTGCTGGCACCAGCTCGGGGGCTATCCCAAAAGGGCCCCACCCCAAACTGGGGGTGATAGGTGGAAAACAGTCGGCCGCCAGCACCTCTGCAAAGTGCGCGCCGGCGCCAAAAACTGCAGGAGGTATGTCTAAGACGGTCGCTTTAACCACCGAGCAAAATAAACACAGTTATGCGGAGAAGCAACAACAGGAGCAAGATTGCCAACCCCTCAGCTGAATGGCTGAAGAAGGTGGAATGGGCGAAGACGGTGCTCCCCAACTACGGACAAGAGAAGCCTAATGCTGTAAGTACACAGCCAAAGAGACAACGATCTCTAGAGTTGCCTGGACCTGCGGCAAAGAGATCTAGGGTCCAACAGAACCTATCATTTACGGAGATAGCGCGGGACAAGGTTCTGATTGGACTGGTTGACAAGGGAAACCCCGGAGGCCGGATCCCAAGAAACCAGTGGAAGGCGGTCGAGGAGCAGCTAGCGGTCATCTGCATGGCTTTGCTCCGGGACTTCCCCCAACCGACGCCATGTTGCAAGGACGCAGGCTGGTTCCAGGGCAGCGTCAAGGTGGTGTCTTGCGACAGCCAGAGATCAGCTGACCTCTGCAAGAAGGCGACGGAGAAGCTCGGAGAGGTGTATCCTGGGGCGAAAATCGTTGCACTAGATTGGTGCGACGTCCACAGCAGACCACGAGCGAGGATATTGCTGCCGTCGTCCATCAAAGCACCGGAGGATATCCTCTTTATGTTGCAAAGGTGCAACCCAAATTTGCCCACGCACGACTGGAAAGTCGTAAAGGTGGAACCTCACGAGGGGCCGATCAGCCAGGCCATCGTGGTACTGAATAAGGAGTCAGTATCCCCAATAGAGGCCGCTCACGGAGAGCTGAACTTCGGATTCAGTGCCATCCGCATCAAAGTCTACAAGGGAGACTCTAACTCGAAGGAGGACCCGACCGGCAACCCAGCCGAGCAGGTCTTTCCCGAGGAGATAGAGGCTCCTGGAGATGATGAACCGGAAGATGGCTACTCAACCGACGCGTCGCTAAGCAGAGGGATGCAGGCGATGAACCCGGCGGACGAAGACGACGGCGACCTTAGCGGCAGCGAGGAAGCGGACGTCACAGTGGTGGAGGGGAACTCGGCAGATGTCGCTAAGACTACTGCAAGTGAACCTCCATCACAGTAAAGCAGCGTCGGCTGCCCTCCTGCTCCGCCTGGCTGACGGCGGGGCAGACCTAGTACTCATACAGGAGCCTTGGGTGGTAGGAGGCAAGGTTGCTGGACTGGGTACCAAAGATTTCAAGCTGCTGCTTGATCCAAAAGAAGGTAAAATTCGAACCTGCATTTTAGCCAAAAGGCACCTTAGCATATTTCTGATTCATAATTACAGCAACGGAGACAACACCGTAGCAAGTCTGGAACTTCCAGCGGCTACAATCAGGGTGGCTTCAGCTTACATGGCCTTCGAGAAGGAAGACCCCCCAGACGAGCTTGTCTGGACACTGGTCAAAGATAGCGAGGCGCTCAAAATAGGACTGGTAATCGGCTGCGACGCAAACGCTCACCACACTCAGTGGGGAAGCCCAACAAGCAACAACAGGGGTGAGTCTCTTTTTAACTTCATCCTTGGCTCAAATCTATTTCTATGCAACAGGGTTAATACCCCCACCTTTATCACAAAAAATAGCCAAACAGTCATTGACCTTACCATGGTGTCAGGTAATCTGCTAGAAGCAGTCAGAAACTGGGAAGTCTCAAACGAACACTCTTTCTCTGACCATAGATTTATAGAAACCACTTTATCACTAGACCCTCCTACTCCAGCTGAATTCGTCAACCTTAGGCGTAGCAACTGGCACGCTTATAGGGAAGCCCTACTAAACATTCTTCCAATAGAACCCCCAAATGACAACAGTGATATACTCAGTCTTGATAACATAGTAGGGATGTTCACGAATGCCTGCAACTCGGCTTTCGAAGCAGCCCACCCTAAACGCAAACCGAAAGGAACCAGAAAGCCTCCTTGGTGGACACAGAAACTTTCAGAACTCAGATCCAGTTGCAGAACCCTTTTTAACAGGGCAAAAGCAGGAAATGAGGATCTAAAATGGCAACAGTACAAGTTAGAACTAGCCTCCTACAAGAAGGCCATAAGGAAAGAAAAAAGATCAGCTTGGCAGACCTTCTGCTCAAACATAGAGGAAACAGCCGATGCAGCTCGGCTTAGGAAGATCCTCTCCAAAACAACCCCCTCCTTGGGGTACCTTCAAAAACCAGATGGCTCGTGGACAGACTCTAGTGAGGAGTCCCTAAGCCTACTACTAGACACCCACTTTCCGGGTAGTCTCCCGGTAGAACGTCTCCCAGAAAATCATGCAGGTCCAAGCATTGACTTGGAAACGCTTCTTTCCGAACGCAACATAAGTTGGGCCATAAACAGCTTCAAACCCTTCAAATCACCAGGACCCGATCATCTCTCACCTGCGCACATCCAACACGCAGGTCAACTTGCCATCAACTGGCTAAAGACAATTTTCCGTACCATTCTTAGGATATGAACGTTGCCATCAACATGGAGGGAAACAAAGGTAGTCTTTATACCCAAAGCGGGCAAAGCCTCGCACACGACGACGAAAGATTTTAGGCCCATAAGTCTGACATCCTTTCTCCTTAAGAGCTTCGAGCGACTGATTGGACTGCACATCAGGTCAGTCATGGACTCGAAACAGTTATCAGCAGCGCAGCATGCATATTCAAAAGGCAAGTCCACCGAATCAGCTCTACACGCGGTAGTCAGCCAAATCGAAAAGTCACTCAATCACAAGGAATACGCACTTGCTGCATTCCTGGACATAGAGGGCGCTTTCAACAATGTTCTCCCTACAGCCATAACCGAATCCCTCACCGACCTGGGTGTTGAGATCCAAATCGTGGAGTTAATCCATTAATTGCTGATGAGCAGAATGGTAACCTCCACGCTAGGAATCTCAACACAAACAAGGTTCGTGAACAGGGGAACCCCTCAGGGTGGTGTACTCTCCCCCCTGCTATGGAACATCGCAGTAAATAAGCTGTTGTGCTACATGGAAGGGGGTGGATGCAAGGTTGTGGCATATGCGGACGATGTACCCATTATTTTCTCAGGAAAATTTCCTCAGACACTATGCGATCTAATGACCGCCAAACTTCAAATACTCTCTGACTGGACAACAGAAAGAGGTCTAGGGGTAAACCCCTCGAAAACGGAACTGGTGCTGTTTACAAACAGATACAAGATTCCTCAACTAAACCCACCAATTTTAAATAACTGCTCTCTCTCCTTCAGTGACAACGCCAGGTATTTGGGGTTAATATTAGATAAGCGTCTGACATGGAGACTAAACAGCCAAGAGAGAACGAGGAAGGCAACAATTGCCCTCTACTCCTGCAAAAAGGCCATCGGAACGAAATGGGGCATGTCCCCAAAAATCGTCAACTGGATACACACAGCGATAGTTAAGCCTATTCTGCTCTACGGCGTGTCAATATGGTGGCCCTCGCTAATGAAGCAGACATCCACAACAAACCTAAACAAGGTACAACGAATGGCATCCTTATGCATAAGCGGAGCCCTTCGCACCACCCCCAACGAGGCGCTAAATGCTATTCTGAACCTTCCTAGTCTGGACTTAGCCGGCATGGAACGAGCTAAGATAGCTGCGGTTCGGATGAGGGACTTAGGGCAGTGGAAACCCCAAATATACGGTCATGCCAGGATACTCCAGCAAGACACAATGATCCCACCCAGTACAGATCTATGTAAACCTATTGAACACATCCACACCCCCTTTGAAGCATTGCTCCCAACCAGAGAAGACTGGGAACAAGGCCAGCCGGGCCCTACAGAGGCAGTCAATTTCTACACTGACGGCTCAAAATTAAATAATCAAGTCGGAGGAGGTATATACTCCGAACAACTTAATATCAGGAAATCCTTCAGACTTCCGGATCACTGTAGCGTCTTCCAGGCGGAATTATTTGCCATAATTGAAGCTTTGATGCTTCTGAACGATGCAAACTGTCAGAATAAACTGATTAACATCTATAGTGATAGTCAAGCGGCTATCAGGTCGATTATCTCGACCAATAAAAACTCCCACAAACTCCCTGCACGAGATGGCTCTGCAGTTTAAAATTTACCTGATATGGGTCCCGGGTCACCGGAACATTACAGGCAATTGTATTGCAGATGAGCTGGCCAGGCATGGCACTACCGTTCCTCTCCTTCCGGACAAGGAAAACATTGGTATGCCGATGGCCACCTGCAAGCTTAACATTAGAAATCAATATAAGAAACTTGCGAGCCTAGCATGGACACATGTTAAGCACTGTCGCATCTCTCGCCAGACGTGGCCAATCATCGACGCGAAGAGAACATTCCGAGTGCGGAATGGTAATACGAGTGTTAACAGGCCACTGGTTGGTTGGCACACACGCAAGCAGATTGGGCGCGCCCCGAAACGATTTCTGCAGAAGCTGCAGGGACGAGGAGGAAGAGGAAACGGTGGAACACCTGTTCTGTTCCTGCCCGGCCCTGTGCAGATCTAGACTGTACCACTTAGGGAACCCCTTCATGAGCAGTCTATCTGAACTGGCGAACATAAGCCTAAAACGAATAATAAAATTCATTAAAGCAACCGGATGGGAATTATGCTAAGCCAGCTGCAATAATGGCAGCAGATTTTTAGGGAAGGGGATACAGATCCACGCGGTACCACAATGGACCTTTTAAGGACTAAGTGTGACAATGATTTGGCAGCCGCTCTAACCTAACCTAACTTAACCTTATAGAAAGTCAGCTTGCAAATTTAGATGAGAGGGTATTATGATTTTCAGTTTGCAACGCAGTGAAGGAGACGTTCCCGACCCCATAAAGTATACATCACTAGATGAGTCGATCTAGCCATGTCCGTCTGTCCGTCCGTTTCTACGCAAACTAGTCTCTCAGTAAATAAATATAAATTTGTTTCTGAGAAAAAGCGGTGAAAGTGCAAAAGTAAAAATTTAGAAAATTGGAGCCGCCGGATACGGTGGGCATAAAAGCCCCCGGCTGTTAAGCTTGTTATATTCTTACTAAGAATACGCGTTGAATGACACCTCATTTGTTGAAATCCGATGTCCCGTTCAAAAGTAATTCAAAAAACAAGATTTTCTTCTTCCCAAAATGAAAATGTTTCTCCCTCTGTTTGTGGGTTTGTATGCATCCCATCTTAGTTTTAGGGTTTTGGAAAAACTATGGGTATATAAAGTAGCTTGAAATAGAAAACGTTTGCTTTACGACTTTTGGGAAAACCCGCTAGTTTAGCGGAAAATAAAAAAAAAGGCCAGATTTAACATGCTTTTAGTATCTAAACAACTAATGCTACAGAAACGTTCTATATATCTATAAAAAGATAATTTAATATGCTAAATACTCTTCATATAGTTAAATTGTCTGAATATAATAGATTTAGAGTTATGACAAAAAGTTATTTTTTAAATTTACTTTTTGACTATTTTCTCAAAATTGAGTCAAACGATTTCTTTAAATTTTAACAACCGGCAAAAAAATAAAAAGTTTGTGTTGATCAAAAAACTAAGGTGGAAAATAATCAATGAAAAAATCCCCTTAAAATCTCAAATTACAAAATAGTGATCGTAACATAAGTGAATTTATGTTAAGTGAATTTATGTTACGATCACTATTTTGTAATTTGAGATTTTAAGGGGATTATTTCATTGATTATTTTCCACCTTAGTTTTTTGATCAACACAAACTTTTTATTTTTTTGCCGGTTGTATAGAGTTTAAGGGGATTATTGCATTTATTGATTTCCACCTTATTTTTATCAACACAGGCTTTATTTATTCGTCGGTTGTATCGGGTTTTTTTGGCCGCGCAAAATTAATTTTATCACTTTAAAACTTTTTTGTGTTTATTTTAAAGCTTTGCTTTTTTAGAATTTTTTAATCGCACGGCCCCACGTTGGGCGCCAATTAAGTTTCTCACTCGTGATTTAATTACAAAAATTTATTTTTATTTTTTAATCACTTAATCACTTTTACAATTTTTCAATAGGTCGAACTTATTTTATTCACTGCTCGTATATTTTTACTCGATTAGTACTACTGCTCGATTCGGATCTCAAAAACGGACTGCCTGATCTCTAATTCAATGATCAATAATCAAACCTCGGCTTAAGAGAATTTATCCCCAAAAATTTATAAAGAGAATGACTCAAGAGAGTCGGAAAATAGGATGATGCAATTTGCCAATAAAATTTGAAGTCCAATCTTGGCCGTAAATTGGTGTTTACATTAGCGGAGTTTAGGGACCGCTTTGGGGATCTTTTTGTTTACGTTAGCGGACTCGGGGCTCGCTTTGGGGATCTTTTGTTTACGTTAGCGGACTCAGGGCTCGCTTGGGACTCCGATGTTTTTAATATCGGTTTGGATGTTTACAGCATCCGATTGATTTGGGCTGCGTGAAATTGATCTGGGTGGGAATGATTCGGAGGCCTGGTTGACAGAAATAGCTGACCACGGATTTATCTCGGGTCTGTCAGAGTTATTTGGAAATTAGCTCTCGGCTCAAAGTTGTTTATAAATTGGGTAAGAGCCCCTAAATAATGTGTCATATAACTTGCACCTTTTGCTTGGATACTAAAACATAACAAATCTATAATATTGCTTATTTCTGAAATGGTTCCTTTATTTTCCTGAAATAGTTTTTTTTATCCTAGGACACATAATGTCAACACTTATTTTCAATGGGTAATATTATGAATAATATGAATATAAAACTTTTTAATAACAAGTTTTATCGCTTCAATTACCTATTTTAATAGCACCAGTTTGGAATCTCAACGGCTGTATAGTTTCAGATTCCAAGAGAAATCTGTCGCTTCTTACATTTCCCGCCGAACTAGCGGGTTTTTCCAAAGTGGTAGAACAAATAGATCAAGTTTCCTATTTCGATTAGCTTCATGCTAGTAAGGGACCCTAAAACCATAACAGATTTTCCGTTTG
Organism: Drosophila subpulchrella; assembly: GCF_014743375.2. Taxonomy (NCBI): domain Eukaryota; kingdom Metazoa; phylum Arthropoda; class Insecta; order Diptera; family Drosophilidae; genus Drosophila; species Drosophila subpulchrella. The sequence continues at coordinate 1,479,929 of NW_023665567.1, forward strand.
AAAAAATCTAATAAGAATATTTTTCATCAAATTGGTTTTTTTCTTGTTTATTCCAATAAGTATGAAATATTTTGTATACGGAGCGGAAACGAGTTGCACTTTTTATCGCTTAATATCTTCCAAACGGTAATTTTTAGGGCAAAAAGTGTTATATGCCAAAAGTTGAGGAATCTCAAGGGCTACATGATTTAAAATTTAAAAAGAAATCGTTTGACTCAATTTTGAGAAAGTAGTCAAAAAGTGAATTTAAAAAATAACTTTTTGTCATAACTCTAAATCTATTATATTCAGACAATTTAACTATATGAAGAGTATTTAATTTATTGATGGACGTTGATGCACTACGAGCAGTACAAACAAGTGGCCCAACGACACCAAGCACGTGCTTGTTACGCGCGGGGCCCTTTTATCAATTTGGGCAAAAAATACGAGTTCGCGAGGAAGATACAAAAAACAAATAGAGACGGGACACAAATGAAAATAAAAGAAGCATCTAAGAAAGAAGCAAATGAGTTAAAATATTAGTTTTTAATACCGGGATAGAAGTTGAAGTGCAAATTAAATGATAAAGGTTTTTATAATTATTACATAGAACGCGAAAGGGCTCGTGCAGACAGAAAATAGATATACATCGTGGCAAATTTAGGGGATAATAATATCGTGTAAGTCTAACAGGAACATTGAAAATTAGGCGGTTTACAAGTTCTACAGAATCAATATCACCTCTTATAAGATTTTGCATAAAAATAGTACCAAGCATTGTTCTACGATTTGCAAGGGTAGGTAAATTAAGCAATAGTAATCTACTCTGATAGGAAGGTAGCCTTATGTTTTGATCCCAGTTCAAACTACAAAGGGCAAAAAGAAGAAATTTTTTTTGTACCGACTCAATACGGTCAATATGCACTTGATATTGTGGACTCCAAACCGAAGAACAATATTCCAAAGTAGGACGGACAAGGGAGGTAAATAATAATTTGGTTGTATAAGGGTCATCAAATTCTTTTGACCAACGCTTTATAAACCCAAGAACACTCATGGCCTTGCTGACAGTGGACATTATGTGGCAGTCAAATTTAAGTTTTGGGTCCAGAAGAACGCCTAAGTCATTAACTGAATATATACGGTCGAGTGGCGTATTTTGAAGAGAGTAACTAACAAAAGTAGGAGTACCCCTATGAAAAGTCTTAACGTTGCATTTAAGGCAGTTCAAATTTAAAAGGTTATACTCACACCATCCCTGAAAACAATCAATATCTGACTGTAAGTTGAAACCCGACGCTATATCATTATGTGATAAACAAAGCTTAACATCATCAGCATACATTAGTACACGAGAGTGTGTTATGATAGAGGGATGATCGTTAATAAACAAAGTAAACAGCAAAGGGCCCAAATGACTACCCTGAGGCACTCCAGATGTCACATAGATCAGTTTTGAGGCAGAGTTCTTGAATATAACCCTCTGAGTCCTACCATTCAAATAACTTGAAATCCAAGTTAATAGATTACATGGAAACCCAAGCTGATTTAATTTAAATAAGAGAAGAGAGTGGTTGACAGAGTCAAAGGCCTTACTAAAATCTGTGTATATAACGTCAGTCTGCATTTTATTCTTAAATCCATTTATTACAATAGATGACAATTCCAGAAGGTTGGTGGTGGTCGATCTTCGCTTAACAAAACCATGCTGACACGGTGATATTAGCGAGGAACATAAATGTTGCAAATGAGAAGTAATAATACGTTCAAATGCTTTAGGAATTGCCGACAATTTAGAAATACCTCTGTAATTCTGGGCATCCGCCCTCGCACCCTTTTTGTGAAGTGGAATGATAAAAGAGTCCTTCCAGATAGTAAGAAAAACTGACGATGAAATAGACAAATTAAAAAGTTTAAGAATCGGTTTACATAATGTTGACGCACAAAACTTAAGCACACACCCGGGGAGTCCATCAGGACCGGGAGAATAAGTTGGCGTTGTTTTGTCTAAGTCTCTTACGAGAGAAATTTCCGTAATTTCAGGGGTAAAGATACAATTTGCCTTATTTAAGGGATTAGGGTAGTTAGAATTTGACCAAGCAGCCGAACTATAAGTAGTTTGGAAAAACTCGGCAAATAAATCAGCAATTTTAGAATCCGTCGATGCCTCCATTGAGTTAAAACGTACCGATGAAGGCAATGCTGACGACTTACGCTTGGCATTGACAAAGTTATAAAACTGCTTCGGATCATTTGAAAATTCAAATTTACATCGACTTAAATACATAGAATAGCAATGACTATTGAGAACATTAAAATCCGATCGAGCCACCACATATTTCGAAAAATCAGATGGCTTACCCGATTTCTTATACTTTTTATAAGTGTTTGTCTTAAGGCTTTTAAGTCTTTGAAGCGCATTGGTAAACCAAGGTGGCCTGTTTGTCTTTGAAGGAAACCTATCAGGAACGCATTCATTAAAAAAGGTATTTAACACTATATAGAAGTGTTCAGTGGCACTTTCAATATCCATACAATTGTACAATTCTGTCCAATTATATTGAGAAATCATGTCGTTAAGTTTTTTATAGTTACATTTTCGGAAACATCTCACTTTAGTTTGAGGAACTAAAGGAGAGAGGGTATCAACGCATGGGAGGCAGATTGTCAATTCAATTGTTGGATGATATCGGTCTTTAGGTACAACAAGAGCGTCAATTCTAGATACCGTGACTTCAGACGGGTCTGAAACAAACACGATATCTAGTTGTCTATTTAATGAATTCCGTATAAAGCTTACCTGCTGTAACGATAATTCTAGAAGACCATCTACAAAATCATGGGCGGATAAAGGTATAGCGACTTGTGAGTCAGTAGGAGGAGACCAAGAAATATCAGGGAGAAGGTCACTGTTAGAAAGAAGGGATAGAACAGATTTTATCGCAGACAGGTGGTGCTCATAAATTATTAAATCAGAGCCAGGTGGAATATAGGAACATGTAACAAATATTGAGAATGATTGCAAAGAAACTTTCACACTAACAAATTCAATTTCATTAGGAGTATCAGAGTGAATTCTCTCGGATGTTAGGCTAGTGCTAACGGCAATCAGCACACCGCCTCCCCTACGTGAGGAGCGATCGGTCCTATAGGCATTAAAATTGTTTGACAGAACTTCATTGTCAGATATCTCTGGATTCAGACAAGTTTCCGTAAAAGCCAAAATATCAGCAGTAAATGCAGAGGAGTCAGCATAAAGCTTGGGTAGCTTCATATTTAGTCCCCTAACATTTTGATAAGCCAAAAATAAAGAATAAAAAAAAGAATAAAACAAGCTAAACAGCCGCGGGCTTTTATCCCCACCGTATCCGGCGGCTCCAATTTTCTAAATTTTTACTTTTACACTTTCACCGCTTTTTCTCACAAACAAATTTATATTTATTTACTGAGAGACTAGTTTGCGTAGAAACGGACGGACAGACGGACATGGCTAGATCGACTCATCTAGTGATGTATACTTTATGGGGTCGGAAACGTCTCCTTCACTGCGTTGCAAACTGAAAATCATAATACCCTCTCATCTAATTCTGCAAGCTGACTTTCTATAAGCTCCGAATGATCTTGTAAATCGTTTGAAAGGTAAAAAATAAATATCTCTCTTCAAACGATTTACAAGATCATTCGGAGCTTATAGAAAGTCAGCTTGCAGAATTAGATGAGTCTAAGCCAATAATTGACACAGCATCTGACAGTGATAGTGATTTAGAGTCTTTATACGAACAAGAAGAAAGAAACCGAATTCTTAAAATTAGCCGCATAACTCATTCCAGAGCTTGATGGTAAGGTCGAAAATGTAAAAAGTTTCTTAGATTCTTTAAGTTTGGTAAACTCCCTGAAGGAACCACATGAAGCTCTAGCAGTTAGCCTGATCAAGACTAAGCTAAAAGGCCATGCAAGAAACATAATAGACAAGGAGAATTACATTTTCGATATAATAAACAAACTAAAAACAAAGTTAATGGAGAATCAGTAGATGTCATTTCGGCAAAACTACTAAATCTCCAACGGAGGTAGAAAACAGCCAATCAATACGTTCAAGAAGTAGAGAAATTGGCAAAGGCCCTAGAAGGAGCCTACATAGAGATTGGCCACCCAAATACAAAAAGAAAACAAGGAAGAACGCTATAGTCGAGTATCTCGACTATCAGATACCCGTTACTCAGCTAAAGGGACCAAAGGGAAGTGGAGATATGCAAGCAGCAAAGCGAGATTGAAATGCGCCACCTACCGGCGGTAGACAGATTTAAGCGTTATGGGCGTTAGAGTGGGCGTGGCAAAATTTTTTTTGGATTAATCGATAGGTATTGACAAGACCAATACATTTCAGCTCAAATTTTTCATCTAGCATGAAAATTGTGGGCGCCACAGGTTTGGCGGCTTGTGGGCCTTAGAGTGGGCGTGGCATATTCGCGTAACAAACTTGCGCTGCGTACAAGGCTTCGGAATGTAAATCTGAGATCAAAATTCTCTTATTTTTATAGTTTCCGAGACATCCGCGTTCATATTTACGATTTTTCGGAGTTTGTGGGCGGTTTGTGGGCGTTAAAGTGGGCGTGGCAAACTTGGGTTAATCGATAGGTATTGATGAGAACAATACATTTCAATTAAAATTTTTATTCTAGCATCAAAACTGCAAGAGCCACAGTTTTGGGCGGTTTGTGGGCGTTAGAGTGGGCGTGGTACATTGCTAATACAAACTTGCGCTGCGTAAGAATCTCAGGAATCTGCATGTCAAACCTCAATAGCCCAGCTCTTATAGTTTCCGAGATTTTAGCGTTCATCCGGACAGACGGACAGACGGACATGGCTAGATCGACTCGGCTAGTGAGCCTGATCAAGAATATATACAAGGGTGGTCAAAAGTATTTTCACAAAAAAAAAGTTAAATATATTCATAATTTGAACTTACATCTTGTTAACTTTGGCATCAATGGAAAGGTAATTTAAATGCCGTTTGAATGATACAATACATTTCTTAACACATTCTGTACTTATTGAAAAGGACGAATTTGTGTGAAAATGTCCTTTTTGAACTTTTTTCCTCGACTTGAAAACTTAAATTTTTTGATGCAAAAAGTTTCTTCAAACAAAAATAATAGTAACTGCAAAAAGAATTTTTCAAAAATCATTTTGCTTATATTTTTTATGATTTTCACAAGTGATTCACTTGGGACGTGTCACCGGCACGTGACACGCCATACGAAAAATGAGTATAAGGAACAAGTGAAGTCCCGTAGGACAACGAAAAATTTTCATATGAATTTTGACTTGTGAAAATGCGGACATCCCATACAATTTTCTATATGGAGCGTCACTTGTTCTTCACTTGTGCAAGAGAACATGTCCCACGTGATTCCCAAGGTGATTCACAAGTGAAACTTTTTTTTTCGGAACTGAAGGGTATACCCTTCATTTTTACATGTTATACATTTTTATTACAATATATTTTTTTAGTGTAATTATAGAAAATTAGTCCGTTAAAATTGATTTCCATATTTAAAACATTAGTAGTATTAGTATTAACATTTTTAAAAAATTCGTATTGTATTTTTTACTTAAGAAGTACAAATTATATAGTCGGATATTTTTCGCTTTAGAAAGGGTATAGGTGCAGTGGCACGCGCCAACAGCGAAGAGAAAACAAAAGAAATCAAGTAAAGGGGTGAGAAGACTTGGTGCATTCCGTTTGAGTGATTGAAAGGGAAGCATCCATTTTAATTGTGCGCAGCAGAGTTACTTTAATCGTTTAGTTAATATAATAAAGTCAGGTAAGTGCTACATAAAGTTTAAGATGCTGTGCATTGATCTTAGTTTAAAGTACGTAAATGTTGAAGGTATACAATGGATTGCGTTAGCCGAAAGTGAATGACAAAATGTTTTGTGCCAAAAAAAAACCCGAAAAGAGTTTTTACACAGCTATATAAGGTAAATATACAAATAAAAAAGTAAAACGCATTTTTTAATCATATGCCCATACATTTTTTCAGGAGCGTTGGCCAAGGACTCCAAAGACCCGGACAAATGTTTGAGAAAGGCGATGACGAACGTGAAAAACAAACTAACAAAACAAAAAAACAGAAATATTAACAATAATTGTCCCCTTATTGAAAATCTGAATAATACGATCTAATTAAAATTAATATAAATGTAATTAAAAATGTATGTATTTTAAATTTTATATTTTCATAAGTGAAAACTCGTGGAAAAATTCTGATTTTCACAAGTGATTTCACTTGGGACGTGTCACTTGCAAGTGATTTCACAAGTGAAAACTCATGGAAAAATTCTGATTTTCACAAGTGATTCACTCATACGAAAAATGAGTATAAGGAACAAGTGAAATCCCGTAAGACTTCAAAAAATTTTCATTTGAATTATCACTTGTGAAAATGCGGACATCCCATACAATTTTCTATATGGAGCGTCACTTGTTCTTCACTTGTGCAAGAGAACATGTCCCACGTGATTCCCAAGGTGATTCACAAGTGAAACTTTTTTTTTGGAACTGAAGGGTAGTTACAGTAACCAGCGAATTAATAATAATTTAAGGTTTAATCATGACAACAACCAGAACAAAAATACTTATGGTTATTATAATCAGAATAAAAATAATTCTTGGAACCAGGGTAGATTTAATAATAACCAACAAAATCAGTGGAACACCTATAGGCAGCCACAAAATAAGCCAGAGCCAATGGAGGTAGACGAGTCTATCCAGGTTCAGAATAGGGCTAACAATGGCTATAATCAAGGCTATAATAATAATAATAAGTCAGAACAAGTGGGATCAAACAAAAAAATTTGAGACCCAGAACACTCAGCAAGGCCAAGCCCAAAATAAAAGGGTACCAACTGGAACTGTTAACCAACCGGCTAATAAGACGATGAGACTAAATAACGTTGAGGAGAACCATTTTTTAGACAAAAGTCAGGAGTAGGCTTACCCTACTTAATTAGAAATGACCCAAAAATAAATAAAAAATTAAAAATATTAATTGACACAGGGGCAACCTCGTGTTATATAAGAACAGGAATTTATAAAAATAAGAACGAGCTTCCAATTTACAAAAGAGTATCCACAGTGAATGGATATTCAATAATTAAATTTTATCATATGATAACTATTTTTGATACGCAATATACTTTTTATAAAACAGATGGGCTAGACTCAGATTTACTGGTCGGCTATAACCTATTAAAAAAATAGGAGCGGTAATTGATACAGCTAAGGGAGTAATTAAATATAATGGAATAGAAGGAAAATTTAATTATGATAACGGAAACATATTAAACCAACATTCTTTAACAGAAGAAAATACCATTCTTCCATTAAAAGAATTTATATTAAAAAAATACTTTGATGAAAATGCTCAAGTCAGATCCGAATCTGAAATGGGTAATCAAAGCGAATCTAGTTTGGGATATACAAATCCTGAACACGCCGTCGTTGAAAAATCCGACAAAAATAAACGTTTGGAATTCAAAAATTCCGAACACGCCGTCGTTGAAATATCCGACAAAAATACAAGTTTGGGAATTAAAAATCCTGAACGCGCCGTCGTTGAGAAATCCGACAAAAATAAAAGTTTGGAATTTAAAAATTCTGAACACGCCGTCGTTGAACTATCCGAAATCAAGGAATAAACAACATAAAAATATCGCCTGCAGATCAAAGAAAAGATCTGGAGAACGAAATATTAAATATTATCAATGAAGAGCATTCAAAAATAAATATGCAGATTCCTTTTAGGACAGATATACGCGGTGAAATAAACACCGTAAATGATAGGGCCATTTACAGCAAACAATACCCTTATGCTCTATCAGCTTCAGATTTTGTAAATTCTGAAATAAGTAGAATGTTAAAAGAAGAAATTATAAGGCCAAGTAGAAGTCCTTATAATTCACCAGTACTAGTAGTACCAAAAAAGGGTTTTAATGAAGACGGAACTCCAAAACTCAGACTCGTAATCGATTATAAAAAACTTAATGAAAATACAATACCTGATAGATATCCAATGCTGGACCCTTCAGTGATTTTGTCAAATCTTGGAAAAACCAAATACTTTTCAACAATTGATTTGGAATCTGGATTTCATCAGATTCTCATGAATGAACCAGATATTCAGAAAACCTCATTTTCAATAAACAACGGGAAATACGAATTCCTAAGAATTTCTTTCGGTTTGACCAACGCTCCAAGAATATTCCAACGAGCAATGGATGATATTTTAAGAGAACAAGTGGGTAAAACATGTCACGTTTATATGGATGACATAATTATATTTTCAAAAACAATTGAACAACATTACAAAGATTTCATTCTCATTATTAAAATTTTGCTGAACGCAAACATGAAAATTTTAATTGAAAAATCAAAGTTCTTTAAATTAGAAACCAATTTTCTCGGTTACGTTGTTTCTCACAATGTGATAAAAACCGATCTCGAAAAAATTTCTACAATTGTAAAATATCCGATACCTAAAAATATTCGAGAGCTTAGAAGCTTCCTAGGCCTTACAGGATATTACAGAAAATTTGTGCAAAATTACGCAAAGATAGCTAAACCTTTTACAAAATATTTAGAAGGCCAAAACGGCAAAGTATCAAAAAAGGCATCACGTAAAACTCTAATACAGTTTGATGATTCAGCTGTAAGAGCTTTTAACGAGCTCAAAGAAAAATTAATTGCACAAGTAGAAATAGTACATCCGGACTATAATAAAAAATGTACTCTAACAACGGACGCATCTGACTTAGCAATTGGTGCTGTTCTTTCTCAGGAAGGAAAACCAATTACATTTATTTCAAAAACTCTGACAAAAACCGAACAATTATACGCAACAAATAAAAAGGAACTTTTAGCCATTGTATGGGCTTTTAAAAATCTTCGAAATTACTTATATGGGGTTAACAACATCGAGATCTATACCGATCATCAGCCTCTTTCATTTTCCGTTTCTCAAAAAAATCCAAATATAGAGATGAAAAGATGGTATTCCTTTATTGAAAGCTATTCACCCAAAATTATTTATAAGCCAGGAGCAACAAATGTTGTTGCGGACGCTTTATCACGAATCCAAATTTATAACTTAACGGAAAGTAATGAATCGGTCTCAGATCAAAATACTCAGCATTCAGCAGAGAGTAGTTTTGTTAATGTTATACAAGAAACCCGAAAACCCTAAACCCAGTTTAAGCAACAATTGCTAATAGCAACGGGGAGGTATACAATACATGAGTCGATTAATATATTCGGAAATACTAGACATGTAATAGAGTATGACACTTCAGAAAATTTAGTATCAATTTTAAGGGAATATATTCCACCCAATATAACAATAGGAGTTCACTGTACTCTAGAAGATTTTTACAGAATTCAAAAACCACTTAAGGACAATTTTATAAATACATTTTTATACACTAAGACATTTGTCCAGGATGTCGAGAACGCTGAAGACAGATCCCTTATTATCACAGAAACTCATTGTAGAGCTCATAGAAAATGATGAAAATTATAAACAAATAACTAGACTTTATTATTGGCCCAATTTATACAAAAAGCTTAAGGAGTTTATAAAAAATTGCACAATCTGCAATCAAAACAAATACAACAGACACCCAGTACAGATTCCTATCGGTCAAGCACCTATTCCAGAAAGAGAAGGTGAAAATTTGCATCTTGACATATATTACGCCCAAAATGTAATATTCATTACTTTTATAGATTCGTATTCGAAATACTTAGTCGTAAAAGAAATCCCTAATAAACTAAATATAGAAAATAAAGTTTCAGAAATTCTACAACAATTTCCATTAGCCAAATCTTTGATGATAGATAACGAACCAAGTTTTTCTTCATCCCAATTTAAATCTTTTGCACAACGAAATGGGATATCTCTATTCTTCGCAGATCCTCGACATAGTACGTCCAACGGACAAATAGAAAGAGCACACTCTACCTTAACAGAAATCGCTCGCTGTATTAAAGATGAGCTTAATTTAATTGATTATTCCGAAATTATAATTAGAGCAGCACAAAAATACAATTTAACAATTCACTCAATAACCAATCATCGACCTTTTGATATATTATTTAATAAAATCAAACACGATGATACTCCTAAATTATTGCAACAAGCTCAAGAGAAAATGTTGAATTTTCACAATAAGGATAGACAAAATAAGAATTATTTCGTAGGAGAGGTAGTTTACGAAAAGAAACACGGGGAAAGAAACAAGCTTAATTCTAGATATAAGAAAGAAGTAGTTAAGGAAAATCTCCCCAATAAAGTTATTATAAATAACAGAAACCGTACAATTCATAAAGATAATATTAAATAATTTGTTTCAAATTACAGAGAATGATTTCAATAATGTACTTATTATTGCTGGTAGCTACAACCATATCCAAAATTATGGATTACACGAACCATGATTTCCTTCTTTACAAGGATACCAAAGATGTTCTTATTTATAAATCATACGCAGATTTATTTCATATAACTAATATAAATCTTTATAGAGAAATAATTAATCTTGAAACAAAATTTTTAAAGGGTCACGACAGCAAGAATTTTCTTTGGGAAATATCCCATGATTTAAAAATTATCAAAATACTTATCTCTCAAATTATACCCAGTAGATCAAAATGAGGCATTAACGAAATAGGCACCATTTGGAAATGGATAGCGGGAACACCAGATCATGATGATTTCATAACAGTCCAAAATAAAATCGATGATTTAATACAAAATAATAACGATGAATTCGTTATTAATTCTAAAATATTTAAAGGGATAAAATCTTTTTCTGAGCAATTCAAAACAGCCTTTAAAGATCAAGAAATTCCACTTAGAAAATATCGTCTGCTCTTGCTTACTTACGATCTTATGAATTTAATGGACACAATTACACTTGCCAAAATTGATGTATTTAATACTAAAATTCTAAACAATGATGATATACAAGAAATTTATAAGCACGAAGATAGACCTGTAGTTATAACAGACCTTTTAGATATATCTGAGTTTAAAATCGCTTTGCATCAAGATCTTATTATAATTTACATAAAATACCCTATTATTACCGATCGTTGTGACGTTTACAATTCAAGATCCATTTCACATAATGATGGAAAGTTATTAATTGATAATCACGTCGCAAATTGTAGAAATAAGTACTATGTAATGTCTAATTTTAAGACAGAAATATTTAATAATTATTGCACACTTAACGCAGAAGGTTCTTGTTTCACCAGATTATTAAATGGAGAAAAATCCTTTTGTAACAAAATCCGAGAAAAAAATAAAAATGTAGATGTAAGCCAAGATGGAGCCATTCTTGTAAATGGAGAAAATACAGTTAATGAAACTCATTTAAATGGGTCATATTTAATAACTTTTAATGGCACCACTTAAATTAATAATATTTCCTACACCAATGTAGACAATAAGATATTGGAATACATCACAGCTCGAAAATATACAGATTTTTTAGTATCCGAATATATTATATCTAATGATTCGGAACTCACATTTGATAATATTAACATACTAAATCCATTTATTCAAATTAAACAAACAAAAATACCAGTTACGTTAATATTGATCATATTCACATTTTTATATTTAATTATTATGATTATAATCAATTTCAGAAAATGTTTAATATTCAAACCATGGCAAATTCATATAGAAATTGAACCAGAAAACAATATTTCCGATAATGAAATAAATAATATACCCGACAATGAAAATACCCTAGAAGAAAATATCATTGTCGAATTAACCCATCAATTACATTCAATATACCCATCAGTTCCAATGAATCGGGACGATTCAATTTAGAATGGGGGGGAGTTATATGACACATTATTTAGGGGCTCTTACCCAATTTATAAACAACTTTGAGCCGAGAGCTAATTTCCAAATAACTCTGACAGACCCGAGATAAATCCGTGGTCAGCTATTTCTGTCAACCAGGCCTCCGAATCATTCCCACCCAGATCAATTTCACGCAGCCCAAATCAATCGGATACTGTAAACATCCAAACCGATATTAAAAACATCGGAGTCACAAGCGAGCCCTGAGTCCGCTAACGTAAACAAAAGATCCCCAAAGCGAGCCCCGAGTCCGCTAACGTAAACAAAAAGATCCCCAAAGCGGTCCCTAAACTCCGCTAATGTAAACACCAATTTACGGCCAAGATTGGACTTCAAATTTTACTGGCAAATTGCATCATCCTATTTTCCGACTCTCTTGAGTCATTCTCTTTATCAATTTTTGGGGATAAATTCTCTTAAGCCGAGGTTTGATTATTGATCATTGAATTAGAGATCAGGCAGTCCGTTTTTGAGATCCGAATCGAGCAGTAGTACTAATCGAGTAAAAATATACGAGCAGTGAATAAAATAAGTTCGACCTATTGAAAAATTGTAATAGTGATTAAAAAATAAAAATACATTTTTTTAATTAAATCACGAGTGAGAAACTTAATTTGCATACAAATGTACATATGTATATTACTTTTGCAGGTATTGGGACATATAACTCACTGAGCCATTCTTTTAAAAACCGAACTGATTTGGCAAAAAATAACATTTTACATATATTTTAAAATAAACAAAAATTTGTGTGTTTGGTTTTTCAATAGCCAAGCCATATGGGGACGACTCCTAGTCATGATATTGGGGTACTTAAACTCTTGTGCAAAAAAAAAACTTCTGGTATCAAACAAGAACACCTCTTAACTAGGTAAAAGGTAGTGGCGAACGCGCCTTTAACAAACATTTCTGATATCAACAATTGTGACGAAAAATTATATTACATTCGATAAAATAAATAAATTTTTGTTAAAGGCGCGTTCGCCACTACTTTCTACCTCGTTAAGAGGTGTTTTTGTTTGATATCTTATAGCTCCCATAAGAATAATCGAAAAACAAAATTTTTTAAAATTATATCTTTGGTGTTTTTTAACATATAACCTCCTAGGCTTGGAAATAACATTTTTTAATAAGTTTAATTCATAAAAAATATAAGAAAAATGATTTTTGAAAAATTCTTTTTGCAGTTACTATTGTTTTTGTTTGAAGAAACTTTTTGCATCAAAAAATTTAAGTTTTCAAGACGAGGAAAAAAGTTTTTTTTAAAAATTTCAAAGTTGATTTACACAAATTCGTCCTTTTCAATAAGTACTGAATGGGTAAAGAAATGTATTGTATCATTCAAACGGCATTGAAATTACCTTTCCATTGATGCCTATAGTTTACAAGAAGTAAATTCAAGTTATGAGTATACTTAACTTTTATTTTGTCAAAATACTTATGCCGACCACTGTATATTCTTGATCAACATCAGCACGAGTCGATCTAGCCATGTCCGTCCGTTTCTACGCAAACTAGTCTCTCAGTTTTAAAGCTATCGGGCTGAAACTTTCCCAAAAGTCATCTTTTCCATAAGTCTTCTTTCTTTTGTAGGTAGTATATAAGTCGGAACCAGCCTGATCGGACAACTATATCTTATAGGAATAATCGGAAAAAAATTTTTTTTTTTATTATTTCTTTGGTGTGTTTAAACATGAAATTCTGAATTTCGAATTTTATTTTATTAAAATCGGTCGACTATATCATATAGCTGCCATAGGAACGATCGGAAAATTGGTGAGAAAATAATATGAAACAAATTATAGCTTCGGTGTTTTTTGACATATTATCTTATACTATTGGGAATATCATTATTTGTATTTTTATGAATTTCGAAATAAATTTAATAAAAATCGGTCGACTCTAACATATAGCTGTCAAAGAAACGGTCAGAGAAATAATGAAATAATTATTTGTAAAAAAAATTTGCTTTGTTGATTTTGATCGTAGTTTCTTTTACTCTGGGATATAGAATATTTTAACTTTTCAGCAGTGCGAATCTAATTTTACACAAATATCTCTGAAGCAAGCAACAATCCTTACAAATTTAACATGTGTTACTGACATTAATTACATTTTATAACTGCAAGGGTATACAAACATCGGCTTGCCGAAGTTAACTTCCTTTCTTGTTTAACATATAACCTCTTACGCTTGGAAAAAACATTTTTAAGTAGTTCCGAATTTTGAACTTAATTTTATCAATATCGGACGACTATATCATATAGCTGCCATGGGAACGATCGGAAAAATGGTGGGAAAATAATATGAAACAAATTATAGCTCCGGTGTTTTCTGACATATTATCTTATACTATTGGGAATATCATTTTTTGTATTTAATAATGTATTTATTTATTGTACTCTGTTGCCAAAAGTTTAAAACTTAAGGTACAGGGAGGAATCGGACATAGTTGCTATGACTTTCGGCCGGACAAAATTATTATTACAGGTTTACTTAATAACTACAATTTTACATAAGAATGGGAAGAGAAAGAGATTAACAATTAAAATGAGTTGAAGCTGGTTGGCAGATTTGAGAAATTTAAGGATTTGCTGAAGATTTTCAAATGAAGGGTTAATTAAAAGATTCGATAGTTATACCCGTTACTCGTAGAGTAAAAGGGTATACTAGATTCGTCGGAAAGTATGTAACAGGCAGAAGGAAGCGTTTCCGACCCCATAAAGTATATATATTCTTGATCAGGATCACTAGCCGAGTCGATCTAGCCATGTCCGTCTGTCCGTCTGTCCGTCTGTCCGTATGAACGCTGAGATCTCGAAAACTATAAGAGCTACAATACTGGGATTAGGCATGCAGATTCCTGAGGTTCCTGCGCAGCGCAAATTTGTTTCAAAAGAGTGCCACGCCCACTCTAACGCCCACAAACCGCCCAAAACTGTGGCTCCTACAGTTTTGATGCTAGAACAAAAATTTTAACTGAAATGTGTTGTTCTCATCAATACCAACCGATTAACCTAAAAAAAAATTGCCACGCCCACAAACCGCCCACAAACTTCAAAAAATCGTAAATATGAACGCGGATATCTCGGAAAATATCAAAGATAGAGAAACGGGATTTCAGATTTAGATTCCGTAGGCTTGAGCGCAGCGCAAGTTTGTTACGCGAATATGCCACGCCCACTCTAACGCCCACAAACCGCCCAAATCTGTGGCGCCCACAATTTTCATGCTAGATAAAAAATTTTACTGAAATGTATTGTTCTTGTTAATACCTATCGATTGATCTAAAAAACTTTGCCACGCCCACTCTAACGCCCACAACGCTTAAATCTGTCTACCGCCGGTAGGTGGCGCATTTGCTGCTTGCATATCTCCATTTTCCTTTGGTCCGTTTACCTGAGTAACGGGTATCTGATAGTCGAGGTACTCGACTATAGCGTTCCTTCTTGTTTTATATTTGAGTTACTTGGTCTATGTGTTTGAAGTGCGGTGCAGTCGTTAAGGATATGAGGGATTGATATGGCGTCTGTGGTGCAGAATCGGCATTGGCTGTTGTTTACGTCAAAAGGGCGTTTAATTTCAGGAGGCAGTGTCGAGCGGCAGTTTTATCCAGATGTCTACATCTCGCACTGCCGTCCGCTCTCCCTCTCCATCTCTCCCCTAAGTCTCCGCTCTGGAGCGCGTAAGTTAAGTTAGGCTGAAGGAGTTCTTATGTCGAAGTGTACCAATAAACTCTTATGCACGTCGCGCAAAAAACCCCGCCTATTGTACAAAAAGATCTTTTTGCGTACCCTCCGTTCTTGGGACTTCATGTCTTTCAACGATCAAGCCACCCCGCCCAAACAACTGTTTATTGGCTGGAAGAATCGGTACTCGTGTGTCAGATTTATGTGTCCTAGCCAAAGCCTGATGATCTTGGTAATTTCTTTTCTTGGCAGGCTGCAAAGCTGTGCGTTTTTGGCGTATTTGTTGATGCTTATCAACTCTGGGTTAAAGGCTTGGTACCAAGGGGATACTTTTTGTTGTAGGTTAGTATTTTTTTGAAGTATATTCGTTTTTAAGAGTTTGTTAATATCAGTGCGGTTTAAATTTGGAATGGAAATTAACGATATCACCTATCGTTGCTTCTTTCGCTGCTGTGTCGGCGCTTTCGTTTCCTTTGATCCCAATGTGACTAGGGACCCATAGCAACATAATTTTTGGGGCGTACCTTATGATTGAGTCCCGGATCGATGTAATGTTAAATGGCACGTTGTTACAATTAAGGACAGCTTCCAAGGTTGACAGTGAATCGGAACAATGCAGGTTTTACCTCTTTTCTTCTCGGCTATTCTAATAGCTTCCAGAATCGCAATTGCCTCTGCTGTGTATACTGATGAGTGAGATGTAGGACAGCTTTCTTGATAATTTCCTCTTCTGTGGTAACTGCTAGACCTATTATGTCATTGTTTTTGGACCCATCGGTATATAAGAAGGAAAATTTATTTTTTATAAGATTGTGTTTGATGTCCAGGAACTTTTTCAAGTAAATATCTTTGTTGCTAGTCGATTTTTTGGCCCTGCTTAATTGGATGTCTATTAAGCTTGTGTCCATAAGCCAGTGTGGTTTTGTTGATTTGGCTTTGTAAGGAGCTTGGGTAGGGATATCGAGGTGTTGGCAGCTATTGATGCATTGGTTGATGGTAGAATTTCAGTATTTTTTATTTTTGTTTTTGAAGATCCGTTGTTTGATTTGGTTGAGAGGGGTGTCTTTGGCCTGAAGAATAGTGTGGATTGATTTTGTTTTTAGGTATTCGGTTATATTTTTTATTGATTGGGTGTTTGCTTCAAGGTAGAGGTTATTTGTTGGCGTAGAACAAAAGGCTCCTAATGATGTTCGTAGTGCGGAATTTAGTAGGATTTAGATTTGTTTTAGAATAGAATTCTTTGACGTGCCGTATATAGGAAGAGCGTAATCTAGCTTGGAGATGCATAGGCTTTTTACGATTTCGATTAGGGTATGTGGGAGGCTATTGTATTTTCTGCTGGATAAGCATTTTATTATGTTAAGGGATTTGTCTATTGATTTTTGTAGTTTCTTGACGTGGGACTTAAATTTATATCTGTGGTCAAAATTTAGTCCTAATAACGATAGTTCCTTGACGTTTTTGATGGTCGTGTCTTGTGTTGATACCTGGCATGAGCAGGTTCTCTTTCTGCATATATGGATGTGCTTTCATTTTTGAACAGAGAGAATTGCCCCTGATTTTTGACACCAAGCGTTAATTTCGTTAAATAGATTATTCAGGTTTATCGAGACATATTTGTCTCGTTTTAAATTGATAAATATGTTAAAGTCATCGGCGTATGCTGTGTGGGAAAGGTTTTTGTGATTGTCTATGATATCGGAGAGGCTGTTGAATGCGATAAGAAAAAGTATAACCGAGAGTGGGGATCCTTGCGGTAGGCCTTTGTGTAATGGTTGTACCATCGACGTGCTATTGTTGGGTCTAACTCGGATTTTCCTTTTAGACATAAAATGTGACAGGTAGTTGGTTATAATTGGACCACAGCCCCATGCCGAGAGTTGGTTAATGATTGTATGTAGCCCTATTTTTTCAAAGGCTTTGGCAAAGTCTAGGGATATGATTGAGAGGTGTTTCTTTTCCTTGAGGGCTCTGTTGATAAGAGCGTCTGCGTAAAGCAGACAGTCCATAACAGATTTCCCTTTTTTAAATCCGAGTTGACGGCTATTTAGTTGTTTGTTGGATGTTGCGATATTATTTTATGTAATGTTTTTGATAAGCAGGGATTGAGGGAAATAGGTGTGTAGGATTCTATTAAAGTTTTGACAGTACCTGATTTGTGTATTGTGATAATTATGCTAGTTTTGTAGGTCTGAGGAATGTGTGATTTTAGGATGTTACTGAAGAATTTTATGATTCTCATTTTGACCGGGTTTGCGACGTGTTGGATCATTGGACAATTTATTTTATCCTGGTGTTTGACCTTTTAGGCTGTTCAAGGCTGCAGGGAATTCTAAAAAGTTTATATCTTGTTCCATAAATGATGCTGTTTTATGTGTGGTGTTTCTTGGTTAAGTGTGATTAATTTTTGTTTTTCTTCGTTGAAGCTTGTGGAAAATTGTGCGTCCTTTGAGCGAAGAGACCAATATTTTGCAAATGTGTCGGCAATTTGTTCTGGGTAAGTAAGAAGGTTGTTACTATTGTTGTCTTTAATAGCATGGGTATTTGTGGCTTTGTGGAGGCCACAGAGCTTTATTATTTTATTCCAAATTGTTTCCGGCTTAGACTGTGGCGTGATTTTCGATGTGAGTTCAAAGAGGCTGTCTGCTAGTTAATTAGGTTATTTGTCGACATATCTCTGTTGAAGGTCCTACAGGCCTTGATTTTTTCCCTTTTTAAATTTTCCAGTTTTTTATTCCACCAGGGGACATTGTGGTCCGATTTGGAGGTTTTGTATGCGGAATACTTTTGTATGCACTTTATGGTTTATACTTGTCGACGATGTGATGGACTTACTAAGGATGTTTGTGAGTGTTTCAAATTTGTTCCAATCTGCGTTTTTTTGTCACAAAAAGTTGATTGAAATTGTCTTTCTTTCTTCTGCTGCTTGGGAACATGTCGATAGTAATTGGAAAGTGGTCACTCCCTTGGAGAGAGTCGCTGATCTTGAAATCACAATAAATTCTCAGGTCGGGTGAACAAAATGCTAAGTCGATGAGTGTGAGTGATCTATGGGCTGAGAGGTGAGTTGGTTGGCCGTTGTTTAGAATGATGAAGCCCTTGTTCAGGATGAATTTGCCTAGTATTCGTCCCCTACGGTTTATTGTGGGAGAACCCCAGTTACTATTCCAACTATTGAAGTCTCCTGTTAATAATGTTGGAGAGTTTCCTATAGGGACTATTGATTCCAGGTCTGCTTCAGTAAATTTTCTGTTCGGTGGGATGTAGGAAGAAACAATATTGAGTTTTTTGAAAGATTTAATTTCCAGTGTTATGGTATCGAATAAGTTTTGAAGTGGAATTATTGTGTGTTCTATTGACTTGTGTATCAAGATTGCTGCACCGCCATCTAAACTGGGCGAGGATGTGTAGTGAAATTCAAAGTTAACTGGGATAGGTAATTTTTGGTAATAAGTGATGTGGGTCTCCTGGAGGGAAATTGTTGAGGTAACCATTTATATTGCATTAGAGTCATTTTAGATTTGGCTTGGTGTTGGATTTGTATCTGAAGAGGAAATGGCTTTAAGTTTTGCTCTAGTCATGACGGAGTTTTGTTCGTTTTTCAGTAATCTTTTCGTTTTATTTGAGATGTTTAGAGGTAGGATTTTAGATTTTATTTTTGTTGTGCGATCCTGATTGGCGTCTTGTATTTCGGAACCGGATGACATGGGTTCATCTGGGTCAAAACTAGACGCATTCGGGAGGGTAAACTCATCAGATTCGTAGCTTACCGTTTTGCGCTGCATAGGTGTTACTGTAGTTTTCGGTGGTTGCATTTGGTTAGATTGAGAGGAGGAAGCTTTGGCTTCAGAGGAGTATAGGGAGCCATCGTGGTGCCTGTCCTGTTGTCTACTTTATTTAAGGTCTTAATCGCTTGAACTTCCTTGTGTGACAAGAAAACTGGGCAGTTTCTGTCGCGGGCGTGGTGAAGAGGTAGTAAGAGGTAGTTTTTTCTCCGTGCAGTTGATGCAGTTGGATTTGTTGAGGCATATTAGGCCTTTCTCTGTGCTTTTATGGGCTGCAAGGCCACAGTTTGAGCAGATTGAAGAATTTTTGCAAAACTTTGCGGTATGTCCAATTCGCGAGCAGGTGTTGCAGCGCATTGGAGGAGGGATGTGTGGGCTAACCTGGACTCTTTCGTATCCAACGTATGTATGTTCTGGGAGATCGGTTAGTTTGAATGTTAGTTTAATTAGACCTGTTTCATTTTTTCAGTTTTTATTTGTTATTTGACCAGGGGTATATTTGTAAATTTTTTCAACTTCATCGACCTTTTGAGATCTAAGGTTCTCTAATATAACTTGCTCGTCGATTTCTCGTAGATCGTTTGAGTAAATAACTCGTTTAGTGCAATTAAGGCTTCGGTGCTCTGTTATTTTAATTGGGATAGTGATGTAGGGAGTATTTGAAGGTAAAC